>NC_052502.1:68592151-68767344 GCF_016617805.1 Bactrocera tryoni | reverse complement strand
TTTTTTTGAATTTTTTTTTTTTTTAATTTTTTATTATTTTTTTTAAATTTTTTTTTTTAAATTTTTTTTTCAGACGTGTGCTCTTCCGATCTTTTTATTTTTTAATATTTAAATTTATTTATCTTTTCATAAAATTTTGCCAACAATTTGCGTTGCTTTGCGCCACTATTGAGCGTGGATTTCAAACGTTTCAGTATTTACAGCGAATTTCTAATATATTTTAATTATTGTTAAGCATTAATTTTTGAAAAAGCAGCAATTTTCATATCCGCGCTCTGGCGTTGCGTGTCAGCGCGACAATTTAGTATAAAAATATGGGTATAAATTTAGTTTTTATTAAATACACTTGAGATTTTTGTATGTAAGCATTTAACTTTTATATATAACTAAATTTGTATGTAAATATATGTATGTATATGTAAGTTAAGTTAAAAATTTGTTAAAAAAAGATGAATGATAAAAAAGATGTGTACGTAATAAATACCCTACACCCAGTATATAATGTATATTTCCAGTGATAAAGCATATAAGTATGTATGTTATGCACGTATGGTATGTGCAAGTAAAATCATTCATATGTAAATATCATGCACATTTATTCATAAAATGAACACATCATAGTTATTTAAACAGCATAAAATAGTTAAATAATTATAATAAATTTATTGTAAGAAATATCATAAATCAATAAATGTATGAAAATATTTGAAGTAATCATAATTATTTTCTTTATAAATTTGTAAATTTATATGGTTTTTGCTATACCTTGCCATACCTCTTCAAAAAGAAACGCGCTTAGAAAATTTAGAAAAAATAATTGAGGTTAGGTTGTGTAAGAGAATCCCGTTTTTCCAATATAAGCCAGGTTTTTCCCTACCAAAAACAACACAAATATAAACATAAATAAAATTCTATCGTACTGAACTTTAAAAGTCAAAGCAAACCCCCTCTTCTATACTGAATATTAAACCCAGAAAATAGATAAGTCTGATTCACCTTCCTCAAAATCAAAAGGAGTTCGATTAGTCACACCTAAACAAATACAAAATCACTAGTCTAATAGGAAATAAAGTAAAGATGTATATTCTTCTAAAAAAGAAAATTATTTTCTGTAGAAGTCCTCTCTGCAATCTATAGTGATGCGTAATACCACTTATTAGTACTACCAAATGAAGATTAGAGTGATTCCACTTCGGTTCGGTCTAAGTACCACCGACCCGGAATTCTAGGACCGTAACAACAATAACAACAGCAACATTTCTTATATGGTTTATAACACATCCCTACGTTTTTACCGTTTCTGATCGTACCTCGGCAGTAATTGATCTGACAGGCGTGTTTCGATGTTACTAGGTTTTGGTAGTTGTTGTTGTAACGGGTACCTAGTCCCTATTAAGATGGTAAGGATTAGACAAGCTATCGTCGACGTCATCCAACGGTGGGCCCAAGAAACGAGTGTTTCGACGGGGCCGGACCAAAGGTAGAAGGGTGTCAGATAAGTAGCTGCATAAACAGGAGTTTAACCTGCTATAGTATCCAGAACGAATTTGCGCAAGGGCCACTCTTGTTTCTCGCGGCAACTCGGGCACTTCGTCTGCAATGGATGGTAGTTTGACTCCAAGTACGCCATTGGAAGAAGACGGTGAAGGCTTCACTGTGAATTGTGGTCAGTGCATGTCTGAAGTTTTTTTGCGTCTGAAGTCTGGTCGACGTATTTTTTATGTCATCGACGTAGTTGAGGAAGAACCTCTTGAAGCTTCTAGAAACGGTTCCGCTCCAAGCAGGTGACTGCAGTGGTGATTTCTGCGAAGCATCCCAACAGGAACTGCCTGGAGAGGAGTTCGTTATGGTCCTTTACAAGTTTGGAGGCTCATCATCTGCGTTTCGCTGCATCCAAGCGACCATATTGGTGTAGCGTAGTTAAGACCGCCCGGCCGATTACCTTGTCAGTTGTCAACAACGTTTCTTTGTCCTTTCCCCTTGTCCTGCCGGCTAGCGACTTGAGGATTTTTTTGCATCTCTGTATTTTGGCGATAATCGCGGTCGTATGAGGAGTGAACGAGCACAAACGGTCAAAAGTCACACCTAAAATTATAGGATTATTGACAGTCGAAATCTTAACGCCATCGACTGCAATATTAAGGTCAAGTCTGACCTCATCCGTCCAGTTTGTGAATATGGTCGCTGTGGATTTAGTGGGGGAGAGTGTTAAGTTCGGAAACTCAGGTCGGGAGTAGCAAAATGTCATCACTGCTGGGAATAAGAGAGTTATCGGACGATTGGAGTCCCCTTAGTTGGCGGTAGGTTTAGTAGTAAGACTGGCGCGCTTTTGTAAACTCGGCTATAACCGCGTAAACTGTGTCTACACCAATAAATAAGAAGAAGAAGTAGTAAGAGGACTTGAATTTGATCTCCGTTCCTTCTTATGGCGGTCGACATTGGGGATGCAATGGTAAACCGATTGGTACAAAAATAAATTTTACTGCTCCGACGATCAGACTTTCCTTAATTGTAGGGCTTCTAACCGGTCATTGCCCTATTGGCCTTCAAAACTTTTAGCAAATGTCCAACAACTACTTGTCATTCACGTCTTTATTTTCTCATAGTTTTATCTTTATGCCGCTGAAAATTTCACACGGCTCTTTTAAAAATATATTTAAGCATATTTATCCTTTCACTTCATTATACAACGTCATCACAACTAAGAAGTAATTTGTAGGCGGACTGAATACAGACTATAATGCTGTACAAGTCGCATGTAATAATTTTTAAGCAGCACGTCATCAGTGTTTATATGCACTGTGCCGCCATATCGTCCGCATCGATGCCCAACATGGCCAAGTCATTTAACTCCTCCTGTCGGCGATTCTTCTCGCTCTCTGTGGGTGACGGCGGTGGCTGTGGTATATCATCCAAGTCGTAAACGATGTTAGCAACGTCCTCGGCGGAGGCTTTCGACGTGGGCATCGGTATGTCATCGGGTTCGGGTGCGTGCGCCAAATCAGGCTCTTCAGTGGAATTCTTGGTATCGTTGTTGGTCTCCTCAACTGCAGCGCCATTAAGCACAGCAGCTGCTGATGTTGGTGGCTCGCTTGGTGCTTCCGGTGCTGGAACTGGAGCTGGTGGTGGTACTGGTGCTGCAGCTGCCGGTGGTGGTGGCGGTTGTATGGCGTTCAAATCAATGTCAGCCGCGTCTTGTGACGTAATATCAACTGTTTGTGGTGTATTTGCCGTTACGATGTTGGCGTTCGTTGTGACCACTTCACTGGGCAATGAACTTGCGGGCTTATTAAACACTAACGGTTCATTCATGCTCATTTGCGAAGCCTCATCCATGCCAGCGATTGACGTTTCCTCTATAGTCACCATGTGTATGCCTTCTTTAACCAGATCCTCTGGTTGCATAATCGGCTCCTCCACAATTATTTGTGTTTCGCCTGAAAGTTTGGTAAAAAATAGAAAAAAATATTTAAAAAATTAATTATAATTGCATATTTTTTATAGATTTACCTGTTGACTTGGCTTTCTTAGCCTCGGCATCCTCGTCGTCCGATTTCTTTTCGCCGGGGAATATGATATTCAGCGCCTCTTCAAGATCCTTCGGCAGTGGACCTTTACGCGGTATAGGCCCATCGGAAATGGGACGCGGCACACAATCATCACTCTCGGCCACATCAATACCCGGTGGCAGTATATCTTCGGCTTCCTCGTCCGTGCCGTCTGCGGACTTTGCGCGACCAGCGCCAGCGGGTGGTGGTGGTGGCGGCGGCACTTGACCCATCAAATTGACAAACTGTATCGGATCGGGCATCAACTCGTCGTAGTCCATCATCATGCCGGCATCGGGATGGAATGGCGGTGCATTGCCGTACACGTCCTCCATCATGGCCATTTGGATCTGTGCGGCGGTGGGCGCAGGCGGACGTTGTGGCACGTAACCAGCCGGATTGGCATGTTGACCATTGTCGCCGGTGTATGCCAGAGTATTTTCGACGCCATTGCCATCACCTTGACCGGCGGTTTGTTTCTTGAAGACAGGCATTTTACCAATGAACGGTAATTTCTTGCCGCTCGTTACAGTTGACGAAGTGCTGCTGCTTTTATTCTTCTTGTCGGCATTCTTTTTATCCTTCGTGTCGGTAGTTGAACGCTTCTCCCGCTCCTTATCCTTTTCGGGCACACGTGGTCTAAATTCGGGATGTCGCACAATTGGCTTCTCAATGCGATTGCGACTGCTGGAACGTGTGCGCGAACGAGTGCGTGAACGGCTGTAGCGGCGTCGGCGATCGAAGGAACGGCTTCTAAATAATGAAAAAAAATATATAAATTGTTATTAAAAGCTTTCAAATTTTAACTGAATAAATATTTACCTGCGTCCACGCGAACGTGAACGTGTGCGCCTTCTGCGTCCATATGGCGAAGCGGCGCGTCCGCGACTGCGACTGCGCGTACGACTACGTGTGCGACGCATACGGCCACGAACACCGCCACCGCCAAAGACAGGACTGCGCGAACGCCGTCTACGATCATTACGATCTCTGTCATTGCGATCGCGGTCGCGGTCACGATCACGATCACGATCTCGCTCACGTTCACGGTCGCGGTCGCGGTCACGTACGCGTCGATCTGACGGGCCATCATTGTTGTTGCGTATAGAGGCGCCGGCCGGTGTTGTTGCATTCTCATGTGGTTTGTTCTTCAACTTGCCCTTCAACTGCTCCAGTAGCTTCTTTTCGCTCTCGCTTATGACCGGCTGCACATTATTCCACTGCTGCAAGATCGCATCATCATTTTTGTCCTCCTCTGCACCTTTGCGTGGTTGCGTTACGGTTGTTGCTGCTTTGGCGTTGCTATCTTGCGCCTCAGTCCATTTACTCAACCGGCCGGTGTTGGTCAATAAGGTTGCTGGATCAACCTTAGCGGCACTGCTGATATTTGCGACGGTCACCGCGGGCGGTGGCACTGGATGCGGTGCAGCTTCGACGTGCAAACGAGGCGCCGGCGGTGGTGTGTCTTCGTCCACTTTACCGAAATCTTGTTTACGCATGGCCACACGTATCGAAAGCGCAGGATTGGGATTGTCCAAGCCTTGTATGACTATTGGCGATTTGACTTTTGTCTTGCTGGGTTTCTCACTATCCGAAGACGATGAGTCACTGGAAGTCGATGTTGCAGCATTCTTCTTGCGTTTCTTTGAGCGCTTGCGTTTCTTCTTCTTATCCTTCTTCTCCGAACTGCATAGAATGAAAGTATATATGTGAATAAAAACGAAATATCGTAAGTTTTAGCTATTTTGCTCTTCGGGATGGGTTCTGCCTAGGTTCTTATAATATAAACTTGCTCTGGCGCGGTGTATGAAATTCATTCTGATTTTGACTATTTTGACCGATTGGATCAAGAAGATCGATACCATTTCCTTAATCATTTCGCTCATTGTCTGCCACAAGCGTACAATAGAAGGGCTCTAAAGCTTTTAGTGAGTTCCAGAAAGACTAGATGATTTTTAGGATTAATGTTTTTGTTGTGAATTGCGGGACCGCATACCAAGCTATCCATACCAATGGGATGTTTTTCGGCAAACTTTCAAACAGAAGTCTTTGCTATAAGTCAGTACGCAGAAATAAATCTCTAACACAACTATCACATCGCTATACTCAGCGATAGTCAAGCGGCACTAAAAGCGGTCTTAATAAGTCAAATCGCTATTACTGGAGGAAATAGGCAGGCTAAACCGCTTATCAGTTTGCAAGCGTGTACACCTGATCTGGGTGCCGGGGCATAAAGGGCACTGTCAGCAGGCAACAGAAAGGTTTAGAGATATGATCAACCTCTCACGAGACAAATTCAATCTCTTTGTCGCGGTCTATACTAGGCACTGCAGGCTCAAAAAATACTTGTCCAACATGGGCATAGCCTCTTGCGCAAACTGCCAGTTTTGCGACATGGAACTAGAAACTCCAGAACCCCTGAGTCTAGATTGTCCAGCAATTAGTAGAAACAGCCTCAAGGTCCTTGGATCTATCTACGTGGACAGGGATCACATCACCTCCATTGATCCTTGTGACCATATGTGATATAGAAGAGGGCACAATAGACCATAGGTCGTAGTGAAAACCTCAAACGTAACTCAAGTTTTCGGTTATTAAAAAGGCGTATCTATAACTAGTACTGCAAAAAATCTCAACTAATAAAACCCCTGACTTAAGTAAATGTAAAAAAAATTGTGAATATGCAGAACTCAGTCGAATACTCACCCCTTCTTCTTGCGCTTCTTCACTTTCTCTTCCTTCTTCGATTTTTTACTGGGTGTACTCTCCGCTGCAGTGGTGGAGACGGATGTAATTTGCTGTGGTGGCGGCAAATTCTTACGTTCATTTAGCACACGTTGACGATCTGCCAACCAATTGACTTCAAAGTGTGGATTTTTCTCCAAGAAGGCCTGCAAGTGCAATAGATAGCATGAAAATTTGTCTCGAAACAATTAAAAGGAAGTAATTACAATTATAGAACAGTACACTTACATTGTATTTGCTCGCATGTAGTTGTGATTTCAAATGTGTTGAGGCGCAATGCAAATCGCCCATCCAATTGTTGCATAATTTGCAGAACCATGCCGAAGCTGGTACGAAGAATGTTAGACCACGTATCGGGGTACGTTTGGTTGGGGCATTCTCATAGTTTGGAAATTGCTATCAAAAAGAAGAGAAAGTAGAAAATTAAAAATCTGTGAATCAATGTTTTTTGTTTGTTTCTTATTTTCTGTGTGACTCATGAAGGTAGCAGAAACTTACTGCAACTGCATATCGAACTTAAATTCCTTTTTTATGAAATAACAAATATTTTTTATTTTGAGTTAGCCATTTTTAAGTGAAATTATATATTCGGTATTATATGTACCGATTCATTAACTTTTCGTACCAAAAAACGCTCTCTCCACGATCCCACAAGTCGGTTTAATTAATTTTTGCTTACCAAACCAAACAAGTCAGCTATTCGAAACTACAGTCCTTTGTTAGATATATTCCGGTAATGTAGAACCAGCTGTTATGTATGTAAATCAACGCGAGTCGGATTTAGGTAACCGGAACAAACCAGGGCTTTAACTCTCAACTCGATAGCGTTTCTCGAAAATATTTGAGGAACTCTTTATTGACCAATATTCACGATATAAACAAAACCGTTCCCACGACAGACGGGTCTATGTAACTGGAACGGACCCGGATTTTTTATCCGGGCAAGGACTATCAACTCGGCAGAATACTGCCAGGAAAACAACATATAAGCCCCATGGAAAAAAATTGTGGTCCTCCGTTTACGTATTGGAGGCCGTATAGATTTATGGACTCAAGTCTTCTAATATTGATCTGATATATATTGTAATAGGAGGATTTAGAGCGATTTCAATATCTAAATGATAGTTTATCGATACCTTGGTGTTGTTGTTATTGCTGTGTATAACTTGCGGCGATCTTCATTTTTCTATATCATTTACTCATGGTATTCAAAATAGTTTTACAGGCAATGTAGGCGTTATTTTTTCATTTTCAAACTGCACAGAAAACTAACCGTTATACGAACAAAATATTACCGTTTTGTGCAACAATTCGCGGTTGTAAAAAAGTTTTTTATAACATTTTTAGTGTCACATAATAGTCTTGCAGCAAAAACTGGTTGTATATTATATACTCCGCCCTAATTAAACACTTACATCAGTTGCCACATCAATGTGCCACGGTGTTTCGATGCTTTCACGATCCATATGCTCTTTGGAATGCAAGTGGTTTAAGTAATCCTTTGCGGTTTTGGGAAAAACATCACACGTCTGGCACCAATGCATTTCCGGATCATAGAAGACATAATTGAAACGTTTCTTCTCATCGAATCTGTAATGAAAAGCGGTATATAATTATTTTGTTATAAAACAGAAAATTAATGCGTATTTTACGAATTGACGTGCTGCTGCGTTGATATCTGTGCTGAAAACAAACAATTTTGTAATAGTTGAGCTGCGCATGCGCAAACGGTTTTATGACTTTTATGGATTTTATGCTGTATTTTTAAATATATAAATATTTTTTTTTAAGCAAACGGCTTTCCTAAAATTTCATTGCGCATGCGCAAATAGCTTTGTGATTTTTAGAATTATTATGCGATTTTTTTAATGTTATATTTTTTTCTTATTATACTTTTAAAAAGCACAAAGCACTTAATGATGAAATTACTGAAAATACTAACCTAAAATACCTATAAATTTTTTTTTAAATTTAATTTTAATAACTTCTCGTCTGTGTACTTACAACTTCTCTTCCTTCAGCTCGCGCTTCACACCCTCCTTGGCTTTGGCTTTCATCGATTCGATGGCTTTGTACTTATAACGCTCAACCGAACTGTCGTCGTCCTCCTCCTCCTCCACCTCGTTTTCGGATGATGATGAACTCGATGAAGAGCTGCTACTGCTGCTGGAGCTACCCGAGCTGCTGCCAGATGAAGTACTCGAATTTTTACGTTTCTTCTTGCGAATGCGTCCGCTATCGCCACCAGCGCTAACTGGCTGTTGCGGCAAAGTTGCTTCTTTTGTATGCTTCTTAGCTGGCTCCTCCTTTTCGCTTTTATCACTGGCGTAATTTTCTTCCTCTCTTTCCAAATTTTCCTCGCCAATAATGCCCGTCAGCATATCAATGACATTCTCAATGGTGTTGAGTTTCTTTTGTATTTGATTCTAAATGTGGGAAAGAAGAAATAAATAAATTAGCATACACTAATTCAGATTTTGAAATACTTTAAAAATATAATGCATTTCTCTCATTTTTTTCGTTTCGCAATTGCTAACTAGTGTATAGAGTTGAAAGCATCAGCAGTTAGACGGCAACATATGTCCGATATTTCCAGCGGCAGCGGTCCAAACTGCGCCCTCAACGGTAGTCCTCAGTGGCTGGTGCCTCACAGCATATCCATTAAAGTGTGGTTATGTTTTACAATATTTTTGTTTACTTTCATATAACAATGTGCATAATACAATATAATATTTTGATATACTGGTTCAAAATAATTACAATTTTGCTGCATATACAATAATTTTAGCAATAAACTAGTTTTTTTTGGAAAACATAACCTATACATATTTGCATATTATTATTATTATTTTCGGAAAAAATTGTGCACAGCAATAAATATATAGACTTATATTAACACTAACTTATTGAATTCCATTTTCCGTGTTTTTCCTGCAAATTTGCGCTTTTCAACCAATGATGAACGAGAAAGAAACGACTGTTTGAACACATCTAAACTGTACGAAAGTAATTGCTGCACAACTACGCTTGCATACACACACGTGTATATGCATATACAAATCAACAGGTACATAAGCTGTGAAAAATTTGTCATTTACTCACATAATCGACTTAAATACGTTGCTTACACGCTAACGGTATTAAAATTTATTTCATTGCATTCACTTACGCAATACTGTGTATAAAAATGCATCCAACGAATAAGCACTTTAATAATAGCAGAAAACCATATTTCACAAATGTCTTCAATTCAAAAAAGTTTTCCCCATCTTAATTCCGTTATGTACACAAATAAACTTTACGCTTGCATACCACTTGTCATAGTGTGTGCGATTAGAATGCAGCAGCTGAATTTGACAGTAAGAAGCATTCTAATGCAGAGCGCTCTTATTGAGACACAATAAAAGCAAGTAGTGCATAAATTTAATAGGCCAAAGCGAAAAGAAAGATTAAGCAAAAGCACCGTTCCGAAAAACTATTGTGCTTACAGCAATTACAGAGTCCGTGATCGTTCGCGCGGTTTAGGAAGGTGAGTTGGTTTCCAACTCGAGTTCAAACGACGTTAAATTATGCATCATAAGAGATCCATACACATTCATTATTTTTACACAACAAATTTAACCGATTGTTACGCATTAATATAACACCATAACGAACTTGTATAATTATATAAACAGTTATTGAAATACTTTATTTTGTTAACGTAATATTTAATGATTAAGCTTCCATTTTCTCAAACACTTTTTGTCTGAACACAAACTTGACACTTTACTGGCTTGACAGGCCTCATACTATTGCATGTAATATTTCTGTAAAACTTAATTAGACAAACTGCGTGACTTTAAGGTGCCTATTCGTTCCAGCATTCGTTACACAGCATTAACTCACCAAAATAATATTAAAATTAAAAAACACACTAACAACATAATGCATTTTTTCATAGTTCGACATACCTGCAGCTTTTCGTTTTCATCGATGAATCCCTTTGTTGTAGGCGATGGTGGTGCAGCACCACCGCTGTGTAGATCCTTGCGTTGATCTTTTAACATTTTCAATTCTTGGCGGAGCAATGATGTCTTTTTCAGATAACTGCTTCGTTGTCGTTTTAATTCATCGCGTTGATTTTCTGCTTCTTGTGCCACAGCTGCTATAAACATATGAAAATAATAAGAAAATTGTATTAGTCGCTCCAATTCCACAAAAGCATATTCAAAAGTATATTTCAAAAATGCATATTTTGCATTTTCTTTTTATTTACGCTTCGGACAATGCAAAGCATTGTGCACTCGTGTAGCCACAATGCATAAATGAAACTGTAGTTTGTTTCGTTCGTTGCATCCCTCCTGGTTCCAAGTTTAGTGCGTACGATGAAAGCGTGTTGAATAACATAGGAAGTACTGCTGGGGGTTGTAGTTTTCCATCGAGTATTTGGAATCTTATTTTTTTTCAACCAAATTTTTTTTTCTATAATTTTTACAGCACGGCTAGTGTGTGTGTTCTAGTGTATGATATAATGAGCCTGTGCTGGTACTTATGTGGTACACTTAATATTACTAGCCGAGTGTGTCAATTTTTGTAAAAGTAATGAATGACATCAATTCGTATATTTTGAGAAAATATATAACACGAAATAGTATAAAATTTAGTACATAAATATTGAACTACTTATGGAATACATACCATCGTGTTTTGAACTTGATTCAATTGTAACTGGTGGGGGTTCGTTTACTATTGGTTGCTGCACAATTTGTGGTGGTGGTATAGCGGTTGGTGCAGTTACTGGTGGTGGCTGTTGAGCAATTTGTGGTAGTTGATTTGGATCTGGTGTAGGTATCCAAGGTTGTTGCGCATAAGCGTCTGCAAATAATAATAAAAAACAACTTTTTATTCGTAGTTTACTAAAATACTAAAACAGTTTATACTTAAACCATGGAAACAATGTATTTATATAACAAAATTAGCCCATAACTTACCATTGGCTGTCCAAACTGGTGGTGGTGGATAGGCAGCGTTAAACACCGGCGGTACTGGTGCCTGCATACCGTAAGCATCACCAGCAGTTTGTGGTGGAAATCCAGCTGCTTGTTGCGGTGGCGGTACGGCATATTGATTATAAGCTTGTGGTGCATACGTATCATTCGTATATAGTTGTGGGGGCATTGGATTGTATTGGGTTTGTGGCTGAGTTACTTGTGGTGGTGGTGGTGCATTAATTGGTAGCGGTGAACTTGGCTTCTTTTTGGGTGACCAACGACTACCACCACCCCTACGTGGCGAAACACTGCGGCTACGCGAGCGGCTATTACTACGACCTCTATAGCGAAAGTCTCGTCCACCACCACCTCGTCGTCTATCAGGTGAACGGCGCATATTGCGTCCACCGCCATCAAAACGTCGTCGATCTGGCGAATAGTCTCTAAATCGATTGCGACGTGGTGGTGGTGATGGCGAACGTCGCCGCCTACGGCTACCACTTTCTAATGGTGATGGTGATCGCCGACCACGCGAAGGAGATTTACGTCTCGATCGCGGTGGGCTGCCTGATGGTGAACGACGTCGACTTGATCGGCTTGTGGAAC
This sequence comes from Bactrocera tryoni, assembly GCF_016617805.1. Taxonomy (NCBI): domain Eukaryota; kingdom Metazoa; phylum Arthropoda; class Insecta; order Diptera; family Tephritidae; genus Bactrocera; species Bactrocera tryoni. The sequence goes on along the minus strand of NC_052502.1, from coordinate 68,755,472 downwards.
TTCTATTTGATTCTTTCTCAGATTTTGGCTTATTAGCTTCTGTGGAATATATGCATTTAAGTTTATAAATTTAGTTTAATTCTTTGTTAGCGAATGTACTCACCATAGTCTACAACATCATTTTCTGCACCTGGCGGACCAAGTGGTAATGTATTTGCAGTGCCCAGTCGGCGATCTGCCGGTTGTTGCAATATTAATTCTTCATCCATTTTGCACCCACACTATACGGAATGTACAATAATTTGCATGTACACACAAAGCGTTAAGCGGGGAAAGTGATTACGCTCGCCGTACACTTTGGCCTTGGGGAGGATGGATAATTCAACGCAAATTTAAACCACTATCTCGTGAATATCTTAAAATATAATTATTGTTCCTCGAGCTTAAACACTTCTCAAATACTTTAAAACACTTTATTGATTATTCTTCAATTTTAATTGCAGTACTGAAGTAATTTTACACAGCAATAAGCTTCACAAACGTATAGCGTGTAAAAATTTTCCGCAAAATTGACAATCATTCATCATACTGAGGTTTTAAGAACGTCAAGCTTTTTGTGGTATCATTTAACGTTCAATCATATATTGGGATATGTTCAGTTCATTAATCTTTCAAGCATAAATAAAAATACAAACAATTAAAATTGTATTATTTGTTTTGGCAAATAAATATTTTAGTACCAATATTATTATCCGTTTTGAATTTAAAGAGCTTAGCTTATTATTACCGATTGTGCCTGTACGTAAACTCTGTTTCCTATCGCAATAAAAAGCCAGATATATATTTTTCGTTTTATTAAAGTTGTTAAGCCGAAATCTACAAGATTGCTCTGGTGTCATTAAAGTAATAATTTATCACTTGGGATAAATTGCAGATTTTGGCTTAATAGTTTGATTTCAACTACAGAATAAAACGTATTTATTAATCTCTGCACAAGCAAATATTTGATCTCTTATTGCTAAATGAAAAATAAACTCATTTCAATGTTTTATACAAACAAAATTTGAGTAAATGTAAATTAACTATCGTTAGATAAGTATGAATGTACGAAATAATACAGCTGATGCAGCCGCCGTGCAATTTATGAGCCCACAATGATGTTGTTGATGGGGATGTGAATTAGTTTCACGAAGAAACCAATGAAGCCCATGATACAGAAACCAATAGCGGTGGCAATGGCGATCTTTTGGAATTCTTTGCGATCAGGCTTGGTGCAACGTTTCACTAAACGAATCGAGTCCTTGGCGAAGGCACGACCAGGTTCGCAGAATTTAACTACTTTATCCATGATAACCAATAAATTGTAATGTTAGGCGGGTAGTGCACAAATGCTGAAATGAAAGAATATATAATTATAACAAAATCACTGCAATTCTTCTTGTAAGCAAACAATGCAAGCGAAGGAGTTGTTTTTCAATCGAGAAATTCGTTTCCGTTTAATACTAAAATTTATACAAAGGGAACTAGGATTTGTGAAATATTTACACAAGTAAACGTGTAATTTTAATATTCTTCAGCTTTCTCCTTTCACTTGCACTTATGCCGCACAAACTTGACGTGGCAAATAACACCAAGAAGTGGGTTTCTTATCCACAAAATTCTATTTTTTATTTTCAAATAAAATCATTTAAATAACTTTTAATTTATATTATTGCTCAGCAACTTAAATTTAAATAACCCATATTATTTTTTTCTAATTGGAAGAATATATGAATCCCTAAATAACAACTTAACGCACCGTTTTGCTTCTATCGCTGTAAAAAGTTTGACACGAATAAGTTGATAATTCGTTTTGCTATTCGAGCAATGCTACCAACTTGTCATCGTGTGCACGAAGCAGCAAGCCGAATACGACGTGTCAATCTGGTGTCAAAACGAATAAACGTTGACATTTAAAAGTCGATAAAATAGTGAATTTTTTGTCACAAATGCAAAACTGTATTACCATCTAAATACAGTCGGGTCTAACTAAAGTGACGTGCTGTATTTTTGCATTTCCTGAGGGGCGCTCACAGTAGTAATAAAGTATTTGAAAATATTTTGATCGAAGTGAAAAGCGCTATGACATAAAATACAACTATGCACACAAAATTTCGACTTTAATAAATACAGAACACAAGTACACACATACATAAGTATGTGATTTTATTCATTTCATTTCCCTTTGTTATATAGGCATAAATGTCCAGTTTAATTAAATTAAATTCTTGGGTATTCACGTGCAGTGAGCGCGGTCTTCTTTTGTTGTAAAAAGCAGTACATGAATCCGGTGTGTAATTTAAGCAGTGTATCCACAAATACATATGTATGTATGTAAATGTGTATGAATGTTTAATAATGATTCATTCAAAGAAACGGCTTCCATGAACACATCCGCATGCATTTTTCGGACGATTAACAATTGTAAGCAAATGTGTGTGCAAGTGTGTCTACATGTGTGCATATACTACAAGTGGACATTGAAAAATCTGGACTCATGCGATAATAATATCACCATAAACACTCTTGATGAGCATGTGTGAATGAAGCACACATGGTATGTATTTGTATGAATGTATGTACATATGTACATTAATTTGAGCAGCAGACCACACGAAAAGCGCGCTTGTTGTTGTTTTAATAATTTAGTAATTTTTCCTTTTGTATTTTTAATAAAAACATAACTACAAATATTTGTTTTTTGGCAATTAAAAAATATATATACATATGTACATAAGCCACACTATTTGCAAAAAAATTTTCTTATCAAATAAGTTGTATTTTTGCAAATAGTGCGGCATATGTACATATGTACATACATATGTGTATATATTTTTTAATTGTCAAAACACAAATATTGTTGTTATATATTGTATATGTAGAATCAAATTTTTATCTATTTATGTTCGGCTAATCCACGTATAGCACGACAAGCTGATAATTTATGTACATACATACATAGTACATACACATCACAAACTTCGTGGCAAACTTAATGTACTACTTTGTTCAGGATATAAAACTGATTTATCATGAGACCCAGTTAATAAAAACATTTTTTTAATTATAATTATATATGTATGTATGTATACACGTTTGTGTTTGTTTACCAGCAGCTATCGAATGTACGATCCACTGAAATATAATAATACATACATACATACATATATACATATGTACATACAACATCAATCGGTATCATTTTTGCTATTTATTCTTACTGTTAGCGATGATATTGAATAGCTACAATACTTTCTTTAGAATAGGAAACATTACGCGCATCGGCATAGTTATACACAACTGTTCTTCCCAGAAAAAAGGTGAGGACGGCAGAATAGCTTGCAGAGTGGAGTAATATTGGCTCATTGCTTCCGGAATTATCATTATTCTGTGAGTAGGAGTGACATTCGCATAGATTTTATTTTTTTCAATGTAGTGACGGACTAACTGAAACTTAAGGACTCTTTTAAATGAAGCAAACTTGAGTTCAGTAGCTGTAATTGAAGTACCTTAAAGTTTCCTCTCCAATATTTCAGTTTTGACTCAAAACCTTGCTGAAACTATATGCGTTGATGAAAAAAATTGATCCTCGAACTTAACCAAAACGAAATTAGATTTACATAGAATAATGATCTTCATCCATCAATTTACATAGTTCATTGGGTAGAGGCTAAATTGGTGTAGTCACACTATTTGATTATAACAATATTTATGATTTGTACCAATTGTTTATTCGATTATCTACTCGCCAAGTGTTTGCAGATCGAATGAAGTCCATATTATGATTTGCAAATTTTTTGTGATTTTTATCAGTTGTTAGGCTTTCTTTGGACATATCGAATACTGCCATTATTGCTATGTAATTATGTTAGTATTTGCGATTTATATCAGTTGTTTGCTCTCTAAGCTTAAAAAAAAAGACTGTTCCAACGACTGCTGTACGAGATATACGACGGCTTTGACATAGTCATAGATATAGCCATAGACTTGGAATCTCCAATTGGTGCCAAACAGCGAAAACGAAGAATGACCGGCGCGCTTTTGTGAACTCTACTATAACCGCGTAAGCGGTGTCTACGTCAATAGAGAAAGAAGCTTTTATAAATTGAAGAGACTCTCTAATTTGTTTTTACGCCAGCCTTTGCGATTTATACTAGTCGTTCGAATCGATAATCCAATTTTAGATAAAGGAATTGTTGCCCGCCGTTTTTGATATGTATGAAACTATTTAACCTGCCACTTTCGGATTTTGTTGAAATATGGTCTTAAATGTGGTAAACGATAAAGACTTATGCTCGGCTGTTTTTCGGTACAACGTCCGGTGTGTTTAACGTGGGTACCTGGTGACGACAGCCTCACCCCACGGCGCTCAAAAGCACACCGGATCAAATCAATGCGTTGATCAGTGCATTAAAAATAACAGGCATTTTTCGTACCAATTGCCAGTGTGGAATGAACACATTAACCACCTTGGTAGAGTTCGTGGCCCATCTAAAACCACTGACGTACTTTGGGTCCGGCACCTGGTTGCAATGCAACTCCACATTCAACTGACAAAGTGTCAGTACTTTCCGCATTCGGGTTTTAACCGCAGCCATCCCGATACTCCAAGAACTGTCAATACAGCAACATTCTTCAAACTATTTGGCAATTGAATCTTACGCTAACATATCACTAGCCGTTTAGCTGCAACCTCGTGCATTCCTCATAAATCATGTACTTCTATGTATGTACTATGTTTAATCGATACTGCAACTACTGTGTCTACAATAAATAAAAAAATGTACGTATACTGACAGTATAAAATTATGCAAAAGCTGTTATTGTGGGGAAATTTTATTTTGTAAATAATGGAAATACAACTTATGTACATATGTTGCTAAATACATTTTGCACATACATATATACATATATCGTATGTATGTATTTAAATATTTACAATATATGTAATATATGCATGTATCAATTTCAAGAGGTTCATAAGCTCGCGTTCTGGCGTTAAATTTCAAGCTTAAGCACTTTTACTTTTATAAATATGATTTAAGAATGAGTAATAGAAAAAATAAATACATATATATATAAACACTCATAGTTACATATGTACATACAAAACCGTACAATGCGCATTATACTCGTAACACACTAAAGGAAGCGTTAGGGACCTTGTAAAAAGTATATATAAATACGCGAACTAGTTCCAGAGGTTTTGAGATATCAATTTGAACGTTCTTTTCTCCAGAAGAAGCTGCTCATTTGTCGCATCTGCCGATATATCGATAAAAATCAAGTTCTCTTATAGAAAACTTTGTTATTTGTCGAGATATTTTCTGGGTTCAGTAAGGTTTGCTATTTCATCATGTCACGTTTCACTTCGGTACAACGCTTGAAAATTGTCCAAGATCATTAGGCAAATTCAAGTTATCGAAAAAAATGTTCATCTTCTCAGATGAGGCCCTTTTCTGGCTTAATAGCTTCGCCAACAAACAAAGTTTTGGCTATTGAGGTGAGTCAAATCCTCCTGTGGTTCAGGAAACGCAATTGCATCCTCAAAAATTGACCGTTTGTTGCGGATTGAGGTATGGCGGCGTTATTGGGATTTATTTCTTTCGAAATGAGTCAGGGAATATTATAACGTTATAACACGATGTTTATTCGGAATTTGATCAAATCGACAAGACATTGCGCCGCCTAATGTTTCACGTCTTTGTCGACTCGTTAATTTTAAGAAAGAATGAACGGCAACGTTTGAAAAGCTCGAAGACAACATTCAACGCGCTATAGCCGAAATGCTGAATCCTTTCGACGAAATTTCAGGGTTTTATTGTATTTTAACGTCTCGTCGTTCTTGTTGGTAGACCCTGTAGGTTCGTCTCAAACTTCTTCAGAAACTGAGGAACATCTCTTTTCAGCAATTTTAAATTCAGGCGATATTCTTTAAGGTATGGTTTCAAGTTCGGGGGCAATTCCTGCCGGTCCAGAAGTTCTCATAGGGACCTGGCGCTCAGCAAGAATTGATAATGTACATAATATCAATAAATTGTTGGATCAGGAGGCCACCAAGCCCAAAACAGACATTATTTCGAAGTTCCGTTAGTTTCAGCAAGTCGATACCAGTCCTGTTATCAATTTGCTTAAGGATATCATCGGAATCTAAAGCTTGCTGGTAAGCAAGGGTCTAACAAAAATTCATCTGACTCGCTTCGCGTTTAGTAAGAAAAAAAACCATAACAATTAGTAAAGAAAATTGAACAAAGAAACCGCTGACTTACACTTGTACATATTATGCAATGAATAACCGAGTGTAAGCAGCAAAAAACAATCACTGACGACAGTCTTGTACACATATTTGCTCTTTCGAGTACAAGTATTAACAGAGAAAATAGCGTGTTTTATTAAATTAAAGAATACTCAGAAGACAGTAGGTAAGACAAGCTTTAGCTAATGCCAATAGTACCACTAAGAAATAGAACATGCGCCTACGTAAATTGGAATATTCACTTAACTGATCCAATTGAGTTGCCATAAATAATAATTATATATGTACATAAAAGTATGTATAGATATATACATAAGTTTACCCAGCATCAAAAACTGGTAACAGTTCAAGTGTAAATTATACCAGTTGTTTATTCAATACATATATAGTATGTACATATGTATGTATGTAAAAATTTTCATAAATCGAAGAAAGCTTGTATTTGATTTACTATTTTGTAAGTTTTGGCAAATCGAAGAAGTCTTTATTTCTATGCCATCAGGCCAGTATTTGGAATTTATTAATCGAAGAGAGTCCCTATTGCGATGAGATAATATTAATGTTTGCGTTTTATACCAGTTATAAGTTTGATTCTTCACTCTCTATATTTAGACCAGTCGAATTAAGCCTTTATTTGTATGTGATTATGTGCTTATTATTGATTTTTACCAGTTTTTTATTGATGCATCCATCACTCGGTGTTCGTAAATTAAAGAAAGACTTTATTTCGATTTAATTATGGCGGTCTAAATTTTAGAAACTAACAAATTAAAAGCTGATATGCTATTTTTTTAGACTTATACCAGTTTTTGTTAGATTATCCATTTTAAAGGTTTTGTTGAATCGAAGAAAACGGCTATTAATACTAAATGAATGCAGTATTGTGATTTATACCAGTTTATACCAGTTGTTTTTGTTCGACTAACTATTCTCATAATTGTGAAAAAGCGCAGAAACTGTCCTTGTTAAATGAATTATACCAGTATTTGTGATTTATACCAGTTGTTTTTGTTCGACTAACTATTCTCATAATTGTGGAAAAGCGCAGAAAATCTCCTTGTCAATTTAATTATGCTAGCTTTGGATTTATACCAGTTTTTTGTTCGATTTGTTTATGCCACTTTTTGAGACGTACCAACTTTTTGTTCTATTCAATATTTCTAGTTTTTGAAGATTCGAAGGAAACGTCTGCTTTGATTTAATTTTGTCCATACTTGTGATTTATACCAGTTCTTTGTTCGCTTTACTCTCTCTCATAGTTTTGGACAATCGAAATAACCTTCTTTGTTAATTGTATTATGCACGTACTTGGCACATACTAGCTTTTTGTTCATGTTCCACTCTCCTAGCAACAGTCTAGAATCCGGCTACTCTCGCTTTATTCATACATAATGTACATATGTATATCATCAAAGTCATGTACTATACATAACTTACTCTTACTTTCTTAAATATTGACTCCGCCACTTAATTAACTATTAGTGAAGTCTTTAAGGTTACATGAATATTATAACTAATTTGGTACTAGTTTCAAAGATTTTGAATTCTGCTCTAGCCGCGGTAATGTCTTATTTACAGAATCTGCAACTGCGCCGCTCTACACTACATATGTACATATGTATATACCTACGAATTTCTATATACGATATACTATATAAATATAAGTATGTATATATACTATATATATTAGTTGTTAAGTACATAAACAAACCCACAAACAATGACATTATAGTAACACTATCGCACGAAAAGTCAACTGCAAAGACCCTCCGCCATATCGCTCGAGCTTTATCATTTCTGTTACTCATTGCCGACGATTGCGGCTTGTTCTTGGTTTGACTGACGAGCCTGCTGCGCTAATATTTTGCATTTTCACACAACAAAATTCAGTAGATATTTAGCGGCGTTAACGAGCGGTTCATATTTGACGATAATTTAATAAAAAAAATATAAAAGTGAAACTGTAAAAAATATTAAAAAGCGAGAGTTTTGCTGTTATTTATAAAACAGAAGCAAAAATTTATTAAAAATCATAATGCAGCAGAATTTCGTATTTTTAGTCTTCGCCATCACAGTTTGTTCGAGCGTCGTTTATGGACTACAATTCACTGATTGTGGTAAATATTGATTAAGCAGGAATATAATAGGCAAAAAATAGTTTAAAAAATTGTAAAAAAAAAATATTTTCAAAACGTGTGAAACGTATGTACATACAAATGTATATGAAAGAAACTCTACAAAACTAGTACACTTTATTAATATTATAAATATAATTAAATACCGTTACAACATTTTTTACGTGAGGTGCCGTGCATAAGAAATGCACGCTTTCTGTAAAAATGCATGATATATGTACATACACTGCACAACAAAAAAATAATTTTGAAAAATCAGCAATCCGGTTGGACCTATTAAAACGGGCACATTTTTGAAATTTTTATATTTGAAATTTTTTGTTTTTTTGAAACAAAGCATTAAAAAATCATTTTATATTAAATGTAAATTTTTTTGTGCTAAATTGGAGCGTCCTACATTTTACTTGTATTTGAATTTTTTTATATTCAAAATCTTTAAATTTGAAATCATTTTGTTTTAATTTTTAAATAAAATTTTTGCTATATTTTTTTTTTATATTTTTTTACAAGCAAAAACTTGAAATGTGAATCAATTTTATTTTAAATTTTAAATAAAAAAATGTATAAATTCATTTTTTTGCAACCTAAAATTTTGATAATTTGAGCACCATTCTTTACATTTTGTAGAATTTTTTTTTGAATTACTATTATTAAATTTTATTTATGTAAATACTTTTAGATAAGGTATTTTGTCTCATATAATATGTAAATTAATTAATACTAACAAATAATAATAAATGATCGAAACTCTTTGAATAAAATTGTGCCTGATTATATGGTCAGCGGTGTTATGGTTTTCAAATTTGTGGCATAAATATATTTTATATACATGTGTGTATTATATTTTCATATAAATTATTTATAACCATCAAAATTTTTTACTAAATATTCAAAAAACATACCTATTAATTTGGCCAGGAGTGTATATGGTTTTCGTATAGCATGTATATATATTTTCATGTTAAAATTAATTGAAACAAACAAATAATAATAAGTGGTCGAACGAAAAAAAAAAATATTTTGATCGGTTTTTGCGGAAATCTAAATTAAAAAGACTTGCTATTTTTTGCCCAGAGTGATATATAATTTCATTACAATCTTTCTAAAAACATTAAAAAAAACTCACTTCAGAAAAATTGTTGTTGTAAGCACTTTTACATGGTGGTCCGCGCATAATAAAGATGTGATCATAGATATAAAGATAGCCTTACAGTGACATAAAAGCAGTTCTCTCCAAAAATGCAAATAGTGATGAGTCTTTTTACTTGTTTTCTATATTACAACTTTTTTAGGAAAGAAATGCAATAACAATTAATATTCGTAGTTTAATTGACTATTTAAATTCTATTTAAGTTTGAAGTGATTCACACACATAGCATTTTTGTACATTTTTTGCATTCACCCTCGTTCAAGAAAAGAATAACTTAATTGAACAATTAATAAAAATGTAAATTCTGAGACCTGTCGTTGTGGTTACACCACATACATACGACTATGACTGAATAGTAGTATAATAGTAGGATTTTATTCATAATTTTCTTAATTTAATCCTCAAAATCTTGTACGAAGGTAGACATATCTGGATTTTTAAAATGTCATTTATTGTAGACATATTTATTATTAACTATACAGTTAAATTGAATCAATAATAACTCATTTAAAACAAAAAAAAACAAATATATTTTTATGATTTCTAATCTCTTAATAAATATAATCTCTATGTTTTTTTTTTTGTTACTGAAAATTTAATTATCAAAATATTTTTGTTGCGATAAGAAATTCAAATTTTTTTCGATACTGAGCTATTTTATATACAAACATATGTACATTTGTTTACATACAGGATGATAAAATAAACTACAATTTCACACCTGTCTACGCGGAATCTTCATATTTTACCGTTAAATTAAAAATAACATTATTTTTGTTACTAATCAATAAACCGAAAACTTTGCTAGAAAACGAAAACAGAAATCTTTGTGAGAAAGAAACAAAATCCTTATCAAAGATTTAGCGTTTCTTCATAGTCATAAGATATTTGGATATTGTTTCATAATTTTGGGACAGCACAATTTACACGGCGTTCTATCATTCAAATATTAAGCAACTAAATGGGAGTAGACAGATGTAGATTAGCTTGAAACGAGGTTACCACCTGTGGTCTATTGGTTTCTCACCTCTACACATAAGCTCACATTCTAGTTGATGGAATTTTAACAAAAATTTTGTGGGGACAAAAGAGTTAATCCAATCTTTTTGCGGAGTCCCAAATCCGACGACTTCGTCTCTACATCCTGTAACGCTATACTCCGATGCCTCTTCCACATACTCCCAGCAATGCCAGTTTTTTTCGATCATATGATTACTTTGTAGAGAAAACTCAGTTTGCAGTGACTTGTTTATTCAGTTCAGTTTTCGGCTTTGTGGAGTTTTTTTTTGATTAGTATAGATCCAGTTCAATATATCTCCTCTCGAAGTCTCTTTTTTTACTTGAGTGGTCCACTAACTCATTTCACTTTTATTGCTATGCTTAAGCACCCATATAAGATGGATAAGATCATGTACTGATAGTCTTATTCTTTCCATGCAAGGGAGATTATATATCGTAGGACGAGGCAGCATTTAGTGCTGTTTGACCATCACTATAATTGATATTTTAATTATTATTGGTTGTGCTGTAGATTTATCGCCGCACACCGACTATAAACAAAAACCTCGCCTTGGGAGATGCTTGAAAACTTCTTCACGGTGGTAGAGAGTACTTCATCATAGAGGTTGGGATGTACTAGTCCGCCATTAATAAGTTCCGCTGTTTTTGCACCGCCCTAGGACCATTAAAGTGGTGTCTTACAGAAATGTTTACTGAAAGCGCAGCTACCCAATCTTTTTCCGCTCAGTATGAACTCTTAATTAAAATATATACGATTGGCAGAGACAGAGGACCTTTCAGTTGATTCTCTCCCTATCATTCTCATATTTCGAAAGCGGTTTGATCCAAAAAGCAACAGGAGCTCAAGAATCACCTCCAACACAGCAATCGGACACATATTAAAGACGGCCGATGGTGAATGTAGATATAAAGGCCTCGAACGAAAAAGGATGTGGTAACCATAACCCCTTGGGACCTATTCAATGGTAATGCTTAAGTTATATTTTTGCCATGAAAACAACCGTAAAAGAACTTCCACGTGTCGGGTAAATATCAAATAACAGATGGCAGCTTACATCTGCATACGTTTCTATGTAACAAGCCACATGTATCTATATAATATATCTAGAAGTATAAATTTGTGCCTATATTCATGCCAATTTTTCCTGTTCTGCTTTGCACATATCAAAGATCGTAATTTACTTGTTCATCGTCAGATAGCTCAATCTGACCGCCTTTTATTCAATTTGTTGCGAATACAAATACTTTTTCGATTTTCATTACATGAATGAATTCTCTCGCGCTTTGTCACATTTCCACGTCTTTCATACAACGATTTTCATTCATACTTGTAGTACGAGTCGTTTCGTTTAAATGGATTTGATTAAATTAAATTAGGTTATACATATGTATGAGACTAGCTGAAATATATAAGAAGGCTGGTACAGTAATGCCCAGATAAGCGAGTTTGCGAAAAATAATTTAAATAGGTCTCTCTGAAGCTAACGCTCCAACTTTTAGTTGCGAGTTTCGTGGCAACTGATGCGGTAAACAACTTTTATTATATAGTTTATGCTAATTATGATGGGTCATAGTGACGTAACACGCTGAAAAGCTCAAATTAAACGTACCCATGATAGACGGGTGCATCGGTATCGAAAAATTCAAAGTCTAGGACCAGCCATATAAATATTTTTTTTTATATTTCTTTCGCTGAAAATTAATATTATATTATGTTTATATTAATTTCGGTTTCTAAGAATTATTATTAAGTTTAATTGAACATGATATTTTGCTGCCATTTCAGGTTCAAAAACTGGCAGTTTCACCAAAGTCATCATATCGGACTGTGATACCACCAAAAATGAATGCATACTCAAGCGCAATACAACGGCTTCGATCACAATTAACTTCGCGCTAAGTAAGTGGATATTTTTTGGAAAACTTATTATCTTAATAAAAAACAAATATTTCTTAAATAATTTTAAACCAATAATTATATCATTTCTGCCGACAGTAGTTTCTTAAGATACTCATATAAATGCTATTTAGTACCCAATAGGTATCGTATAGGGTATAATTTTAAGAGTATTAGAGGTATACAATTTTCCAACAGGATAACTGTCAAACCAGCTGTCAAATCGAGGACATGAGTCTGTCATTTAAGTTCAAATTACTATGCAAAGGCTTATCCCCGAACAACGTTTAATAATCCTGAAAATTTACGTCCAAAATCCACAATCTTTACACAAAATTTTCATTTACATTTTCTCCGTCCAATCAGCTTCAGTGATAAGCCACATTTACGGTTGTATAAGTAAGTAATTTTGAAGTTTTTAGAGTACGAACAAACCTCAAGAAGTTCTCAGACTTTCTTTCATCCATCAAACGCAAATAAGACACATTTTTAGTGCGTATACTGAAGAAGTTCCCAGGTCCTCTTTCATCCAAAAATCTTGCTTTCTGCTGTGACTTAAATGCCGAATGCATTATTGATTCATGCTTTTGTAAAACTGAGCGAAGAGGCAACAGTCCCGTAAATACTTATGTAATAAGCATTGCCGTCAAATGATCCGTGACTCCTTGATTCCATAAATCAATATCAATGCTCCAAGCGCGAAATGAGTTTAGCAGGTCAACAAAGCGAGTGGAAAATGCCTTCCGCATCATTAGAGCTGTCGCCACTGCAACGTTCTGCGCCACTTGCAGATCACTGAAAACACCCCCATCTAAGGAACCGTCGCTCAGCCTGGAACCGCGTTTGCATTAGTTCGGCGTGGTGTTCTCATTTTTCTCATTGAGAGTTACATCTACACTTGTGTTCTGGTCCTACTTTTTTGTAGCAAAATTGCTGTGTATTTCTGGATAACCTCCAGTTTATTTCGCTCTCCAGCATGACACCAATTAAATCGTCCACATTTATTGAACCAACCAGGTCTTCTACGACGGTACGTTCCTGTTACACATTTAAAGAATGTGTGCTTTGCCCTGTCTTCTGTTACGTCGTTATTTAGGCATAACGACTCTTCGACTTTACCCATTCTATGAGAGTACTTCTGAAATATTCGTGTCGTTTACTTGTTCATAAGTGTAAATCTCGTTTACTTGTTCATAAGTGTAAATCTCCCATCTTCGTTGCGCTGCGAGTATCGTATCTTTCTTCATTCCGTCAATTCTGCTCTTGTTATTTTCATCAGCTTTCTTTCGTTCCCACAGTTTTTTTCTTTCGTATCCTAGAAGATCAATGAGAGCATTACCACATATGATCAATATTGCATCACCTGACACAGTTCGGTAAGCTGCTGCAACTCTGAGGGTTGCGATGCGCTGCGCTCTGGTCAATACCATACGCCGGTTTTCCTTTTTTAGCACATCTGCCCAAATCTCTGCTCCGTATAGTAAGACGCTGGTGGTTGTTGACAATAAGATGTTTGCCAATAGTCTGCTAAGATAGGAGGTGATTTTCGCTGTCTTTCCTGCGCCGTGCTGGATTCGTACCCAGAAGGCTAATCTGGGGTCCAGTCTTACGCTTAGGTAATTCATAGCATTTTGTGTTCTTAGAATATCCTAAGACGTTTGCATGCTTATTACGACAATAATGTGCTTGTTCGTCAGCAGTAGCTCTGTTTTTTCTGTAGCGAGCTGGAGGCTATGTGAATCGAGTCATGTTTGCGTCCGAATCATGACCTGATTCAGCTTTCTTCGGGCTTCCTCTGTGTCTCGGTCTGTGATTATGTCATCTGCGTAGCCGCTTCAATATGATTCGTCTGGCATTTCAAGTTTTAGCATTCCGCCATAACTAATGTTCCACAGGTCTGGGCTTAAAATTAACCCTTATGCCGCACCTAAACTTTTACACACTTATTGTTTGGACGAACTGACTTAACTCAAGTGATTTTCCTGAGTTAGACTACTTTTTTTCTGAATATGTCCAGTGAATTATATATTATCAAGCTACGATTGACTAGTTGGGAACCGGTACTCGGCATGTTATTGACAGGACGAGGCCGGTTTTGTTGGAAAAAGTGGTACAAAATTTAAACGACGGTATGTTCGAAACTATGTTCAGAAAATATATGATATACAATTTTCTATTTATTTATGCGTTGGGGAAATTTTTTATAGGTTTTTAGGAAGATTTTGAGTTATAAACACATGTAAAAAAACTATTTACATAATATAATGAGGTCAAAAATTATAACTTTCCTTTAAAGATAAGATAGATGCCACCTATGACCTCAACGGCTTTTCTATTTAGTAAGAAAAATTTAAAATTATTAAATATACATTACGCGGCTGTTTTAACAATACTCGTGCCAATCACTATCGCAAGATTGCTTCCGTTTAATTTGCAAATTTTCACTTGCAAAGCCTTGTTTTCAATAGAGGTCGCTGATAACAGGGGTTTTTAAACTTTTAATAATAATATATAAGCAATTTTGATTATTATTTGCTTTAATGAGCTTTATTAAATTTTTCGTAATTTATTTACAGATGAGATTGCATCGAAAATTACAACGGTGGTGCATGGCAAGGTGCTGGGCGTCGAGATGCCGTTCCATTTGCAGAATCCCGATGCTTGCGTTGACAGCGGACTTAAATGCCCGCTTGAGAAGGGCGAAACATATGAATATAAAGCCACTTTGCCGGTGCTAAAGGCTTATCCCAAGGTTTGTAAAAATATACTTATAAACATATATATATATATATACATATATATATATTGTATAAAGTGTGCGTTTTAGTGTTATAGAAGTTTTATTTTAAATAAAACGCTGAAGCATTAAAAAGATTAACAATAATTTGGCGCTACCAGTGTGCAAACTTTATGATATTATCATTAGAAGGGGCATATGCATATGTTCATGGCAACTTCATCTTATGAAAACTATCCAACCAATTTAGGACCAATTTTTCACTGTGATCTACCTTATCACAACAGTAACTTGTTGAATAAGGGTTTCGAACTGGTTAGTTGTAACTGATTGACAGGCACAGAACAGTGACAGTAATTACCCTAAAAAGGTATGACAAAAACCAGATCTAATTTTAAAATTAAGAGACTCCCAGAAACCATAATTTGCTTCAACAACCGAAACTTCGTTGGTATGCAGTGCGGGTTTCACGGATTCTATAACTTGTTGGCACCATTTAAGGTTTAGAAGATTGATATGGACTTAGGACACCAACAAGTCAGAAACTATTTGTTTGTAGCACTCATCACTGACAGTAAAGTTGTGGAAAGACATTAGCAACAATTTACAGGCATGCAACTGGCGAAATTGGATAGGATTGGCTATAACCACATTGGGTTATAAAGAATAATTAACCTCACCAGGAACAAATTTCGGCTACTTGTGGCATTTTAGGCTCTAGAAGCAGGCTTTAGAAGCAGGAGTATTGCCTCCTATGCTAATCGTAATCTGTAGACTGTAGACACAGGATTAAGGCCTCGCTTCAATAACAGAATCTTAGAATTTACTAATATCAATTTTTTTGCTGGGCCTATGTAAGACTGTGTGACAGAGGGAAGGGTAGAATAGACCTTAGGTCGCTCTGCAAGCCTCAATTTATTTCATTTCTATTTTTTTTACAGTAAAGTTGACTTTTTATGCAGTTTAATAAAAGTGTCAATCAGGTTTTTCTTTACTGGCTTAAACAACGCTTACGCGGTAATAGCCGAGTTAACAACAGCGTGCCAGTACCTTCTTCTTTTCGCAAGGTGGCGCCAATTGGAGATTCCAAGTGAAACCAGGCCCTTCTTCACCTGGTCTTTTCAACGGAGTGGAGATATCTTCCTCCTCTGCTTCTCCCGGCAGATACTGTGTCCAATACTTTCAGAGCTGGAGTATTTTCGTCCATTCGGACGATATGACCTAGCCGCTGCCAATGTCGTCGTATATCTCATACAGCTCATAGTTACATCGAATGCGATATTCGCCGTTGCCAATGCGCAAAGGACCATCAATTTTCCGCATAACCTTTCTCTCGAAAACTCGTAACGTCGACTCATCACATGTTGTCATCGTCCAAGCCTCTGCACCATATAGCAGGATGGGAATGATGAGTGACTTATAGAGTTTTGTTTTTGTTCGTCGAGGTGGGGCTTTACTTCTCAATTGTCTACTTAGTCCGAAGTAGGACCTGTTGGCAAGAGTTATTCTGCTTTGGATATCGAGGCTGACAATGTTGTTGCCGTTAATACTGGTTCCAAGATAGACGAAATTATCTACGACTTTGAAGTTACAGGTATAACTGTCAACCCGAGTGCGACGACTGTTTGTTTGATGACAGGAGACATTTCGTCTTGCCCTCGTTCAATACCCGATCCCTTTGCTTCGCTTCCGTATCCATTATGGAAAAAGCATAAAAGCATGCAAATCACAATAGAGAATAAATTTCATCTAGTTGCTAAAGAGTCTGCAGAATCTTGTCAATATTGTTCGAGCTCAAAATATGGCAATTTTGCTTATTCAAGTTCAACCTCTCTATGTGCCTTACCACTTGAACCATGATTTAACGGTAATAATTTTAATGCCGGTTTAGGAGATAAATTTTCACGATTTTGTTGTTCCGTTATAAGTCTTTTCAAGGTAATTTGTTGCACATAAATGTCAACCATACGTGCTTACTTTGACAGCTTAAGTTTAGCTTATCGAAGTCTATAACTCAAAAAAGCACACCCTATATATTCTAAAATAATTAAATAAAATGTCTTAGTTAAAGCGAATATTATTACTCAAGAATATGAGAAATATAAACTTTTTGGTGTCTAAAGAATCAAATATCGGTATAGGATAGGATCACCTCCTCCAGCTGGATCGAAGAAGGAAGTATTTAAAATTCGATATGTAGTATTGTGATAGCTTCTGCTAAGACTGGTACTGATAATAAAAAGAGTAGTGCTATTAATACGACTGCTCACACGAAAAGAGGTATTCGGTCAAATGAAAGCAAAATTAATTTGTCACAAAGTTTGTAACACCCAGAAGGAAACGACAGTATATAAAACAATCATACTATGACGAGCTCAATTGATTTAGTCATAGCCGTCTGTCTATATATGTATACGATAACTAGTCCCTCGGTATTTTAGATATCGAGCTGAAATTTTGCACGTCTTTTTCTTCTCAAGAAGCTGCTCATTTGGCGAAAATACCGATATCGAAACACTATAGAACGATTGCGATACAAAGTGAGCGATCAATATTAAGTTTTTGTATGGAAAACTATTTCATTTAAGAAGATACTTAACTTCACTAAATATGGCTTAGATTATTGTCTAAGAAAGAGCTACAATCTCTGAAAACATTATCACAGACAACTATGATCAGATCAGATCACTACAGCACAACTACAGACAAACTTTTTTGTTTGACGAGATATCTTCATAAAATTTGGCATTGATTATTAGCCACAACATAAGCAATGCCAGAATCTCCGATTAATTTTTTTTTTAGGCCGGGCAAAATTTAGTTCTTGTATGAAAGCCTTTTAATTTGTGAAGGGTATTATAGCTTCGGTGCAACCGAAGTTAACGTTTTTCATTGTTTTTATCAAAATATTCACAAATACATTTTTCCATTTTCTTTTGAGTAATTTTCTCCATTTAATTTACAGGTAAATGTACTTGTTAAATGGGAATTGCAGGACCAGAACAGCGAGGACATCATTTGTGTACAAATACCGGCTAAAATACAATAAATATGTATCACGAAAATATAGTTAAATATGAAAAAACAAAAATGTGGCCAGTATGTTAGGCAACTGTTCATTTGACAAGTTGGAAAAGTTGGAAATAAATAAATAAAACATTTATATATGTATGAATATATAATAACATCAGTGTCTTAATGAAATAAATAATATATAAATATAGCTGAAACTTACCTGCTGTGACGCTCCACAAGGGCTTTTAGCTGGAACTATTATTTTGAAATTTACAGCTCTGCTAGATGATTGAGCGTGAATAAAAGCTACCGAAATTCCAATTTAACTAATTTTTTGTAGTTGTAATGTACCAATAGTGTTGATGGACTATATTTTAGGGTATTGGAGATCATTTCCTTTTGCTCTCCTACCACCTGCATTAAATACTTTCATTACTTTCAGAACTGGAGCGTTCATCGGCGTGTAGCTACTGTATTTTGAGTTTCTGAACTGTACTTGTATATGCGAATGATTCGGTGAATGACACGCGTGATGTTTTACTCCAAGGCCTGAATCGAAGTGGGATTGTCCGCATACACTTTAGACTTTATATATCCCATAGGAAAAAGTCCAACGGTGTGATATCACACGATCTTTGTGGCCAATTGACCAGCCCAAAACGTGAAATTAGCTGCTCACCGAAGTATTCTCTCAATAAATCTATTGATTGCTGCAATGTGTAGGAAGTGGCGCCGTCTTGTTGAAACCAAATTTCGCCGAAATCACGAGTTTTGACATCAAGCATCAAAAAATCCAATTATCATGCCGCGATAACGTCGTCTTTGGCGGTTACGTTCTCATCGGCATCGTTTTTGAAGAAATATGGATCGATGATACCACCGGTCTACATATCACACAAAACCGTAGCATTTTCTGGATGAAACCGGCTCGAAACCGTCGTCTTCTTGGAATCCTTCAAGAGCACATAGAGTGAAGCGATGTCGCTTGGGAAAGTTGGGCGGCTTCAGTTCCTGCACAAGCTGTGTTTTGTACGCTTTCAATTTAAGATATCGAGGTAAAAAGCGCCAAGTCGTTACATACATGAGTCCGAGTTGCCGCGAACGTCGCTGAATCGACTCTCCACGGTCTTCGTGTACACTCTCAGCTATGACTGCTTAATTTCTTCACTGCGTGCTTGACGTAGTCATTCGGTCGAATATTATCCAATAATGTGAATTTTCGTAATAAAGTTGAATGATTTGCAAACGTTAGACGTAAGACTTTTCATGATGAAATGTCAAACAATAATAAACAAAAATAACATGACACACGACTCAGGTTATTGAAAAAAGTACCTCTACTTGGATCACCCATTATAAATGATCAGCGTGACGAGCTGAGCCGATTCAACCATGTCCGTCTAAATATACGCGAGCTAGCCCCTGAGTTTTAGAGTTATGAATCTGAAAATTTCCCAATGAGCTTGCTCATTTGTAGGAATCGCCAACATCGGACGACGAGAGCATATAGCTGCCATACAAACTGACTAATCCAAATCAAGTTCTTTAAGGGTTACAAGGGTTTACGCGTTTCTAAATATCGATTTTTTTTATTGTCTTATTGAATTCTACAACACCTCTAGAATAGGTTTTAAAATTTTCAAGTTGATCCGAGTAATAATTTCGGAAATACGGCCCTGAAAACTTTTCCGCTCGAGGTAGCTAGGCTAAGTGTGCCGTCGTTAAGCGCGTTTCTCACGAAACTGTGTTTTTGAAGTCGGTTGGTAGGATTTCTTGAGAACTACTCAACCGATCTTCATGAAATTTTAGACAGGTCTTTGAGATACATTTCTTAAAGACTTGGACGAAGAATTCTTTTTTCGATTACAACTATTTAAAAAAATATGTTACGAAATTTTCACTGAAATTTTCATTTTGTACTTTGTTAATAGTGTACCAATAAATTTTTCAATAAAACATTTAATTTTTTAAAATTTGTTAAAAAACAAGCTATTTTTTATCCGAAGAAACCCATGTAACCCCTTAATGTAAAACATATATGTACATATATTTACGAAATTTGGCATGATTATTATACAAGGCGGCGCAATAATTTCCGAACATGTTGTTCAGATTGGTTGACTATAGCATAAAGCCGTCATATAAACTGTACGATCAAGATAAAGTTTTTATACCTATGCTGTAAGAAATGTACCTGTGAAGGATATTATAGCTTCGGTGCAGTCAAATGTAACACCCTTCTTGTTTTAAATCGTTTGTATGCCGAGTGCTGTCCGTTATAGAAAAAAAATTCCATTCCTCGTGTTTAATGGCACCTCAGCCCACGACTACTGATTAAACACCAGTATATGGATATGTGAGGATCTATTTAACATTTACTATATAAAGGATGAGGTTACAAAAAGCAGTTGAGTTTTAAATAAGCACTAGTTTTAGCGATAATTTTATGCAAATACGGGTCATCGAAATCGAAATCGCATTAAAATAATTTTGTAAAACGCAAATCATCAATGCGTTGGCAAATATGCTATATATGTAAGGATAGATATTTATACATAAATGAACTTTATTTTCTGATATAAATGTTGTAAATTTAGATATATGTATGTATATACAAACGTACAAAATAATTGTTAGTGCTATTTGAAATATAAATATATATAAATATTTAGTGTAAATTTCTTATTTTATGTTGTATTTACTAAGATACACTTATAAATTACCGTTAGACATTAGCGCCATACTTATTATTTGACTTGCATACATATGGGTGTATAGTTTTTAAATAAATTAATTGAAAAAAAATATTTAAAACAAACACTAAATAAATTTAATTAATTTAAAAGTACTATTTAAGCGATTTACCGAAAAAAAATCGAGCATTCCTTTTGCGTAGAAATTCACATATTGTACTTATTTATTAAATACATATGTACATACATATGTAGGTAAGATAGCCACTTTAAGCTCAAGAAGCACTTATGTATATAACATGAGCCCAACTTCTTATGCAAATTGCCGGTTCTGCGGTATGGAGCCTGAAACTCCAGAACACCTACTGATTGACTATATAACAGTCTGCAGACGCAGGATGAAGGCATTTGGATCCATGCTTCAAATATGGATCACATCGCCTAACTAGCACCGAGCCGTATATTGGAATTTATTAATGTGCTGGAACTAGGTGGGTCGTTGTGACTGAGGAGAGGGCACAATAGATCTTAGGACGCGTGCAATCCTCTTATATTGCCTTAAAACGACTCAACTCGTCAAACTGTTCATTTATATGCATATATAATGTACTTCCGATGCGTTCTTTTGATGTCAGATCGTGGTCGTAATATACCCTGTTCAGGGAATAAAAACACACTTGCGATACACTCATAAAGTTTGTCGGCTTGCTGTAAATCTATTGTGAATATACTAGACAATTAAGTACTGTGAATAAAACTACATGAAGCCTAGAAATATGCTATATAATTCAATAAAAATTTCTTAAAAAACTGATGGAGACGTCAGCAGAACAATATTTTCTTCGGAAAAAAAGTTGAAAGGTGTTTAAAAGTAAAAGTGAGAATAGTTTAAGGTAGACCTACTATTTGTGACATTTTCTTGAATAATAGATGTTAAAATAGATTAAAGAGTTATAGCCCCTTGCAAATTTCAAAAAACAATATATTTATTGCTTATATACATATGTATATTTGAAAATATTGTCCGAAAAGTTGATCTGTCGGTGAGGAAAATTACTCGGAAACGGCTGAAAGGATCAACTTGAAATTTTCAAACATTATATAAATATCAGATAATGACAAAAGAAATACGTTTTCCTATAATAGTAAATTTTAGATTTTTAAGCCACTCTGAATTGTAAATTTAAAACAAACAAAAAATAAAATATCAATTTGTCTTTCTAGTCTTTCTATCATCACCAATAATTTAAGCAGAAAAATTTCTCACCGCAAGACAGCCTTTTTCGAAGCTCCTCCTGGAGAATACGAAAAAATGTTGACTTGCATTCACTATAAGGAAATATTACCATCTACAAGTAAGAATTTTTCTTCTAAGGAAGCACTGTAATTTCGAAGGCCAAAATAAGTTTGTTTTGTGAAATGATGTCATATTTTTACTTAGTGAAACATATATTTGGAATATAAATGTAGGAAAGGACTGACTTTATCATTAATTAAAACTAGTTAAACATACTTAAATATATGAAGTATGCAAAAATTTATATACAAAATTACTAACCTAGGAGCTTAACCGGTTGCCAACATTGAAAAAAACTCAGTTCATTTACTCCATAGCATAATCATCGCTACCGTAAATTGCTGATGATGAAGCAGCATTGTGTTCACGTTGCACCGGTGTTTCATTGTGCTGTCTTTGTTGCCTAAATGCATTTACTGTTTTCAAATTCCTTTCCGCAATTGTTGTTGTTGTCGCATTAAAATTTGTTAACGGATTGAATGAATTGAAAAAGTCTTGTGTAGTATTGCTAACGCAAAATGGCATGCTACCATCATATACGCTCGTTTCCTCATCATCTGCCTTCTTACGTTTCAGTATGGCCGAGTACATTTCACGTGAACAACTCTGGCCGCGTGATTGTGCACGCTGCACCTGTAATATTGGTTCATATTCGTACAATTGTGTCATATAGAAGCGATCCAGATCAGCCTTTTCATAGTGCTCTTTTAGGCGCGAAAATGCCTTGCTGCAACGATTCATTGAATAATGCATGTAATATTTTAATTATGCGCAAAAATGTTTAAACATAAAACTCACCTAAAATTTATATTATGCTTGTACATCAGATACGCCACAACAATTGTCACACACTTTTGTTCACTGCCATTACAATCGATTACCAGGATTGTGCCACCCGCTAGTAAGGCTTTATTTATAAATTTAACAGCGCGATAGCAATTCGGCAACACAGTGGTCAAGTAGGATTTTTCGCCAAAATTCAAATCAATCGCTTCAAATTCTTTACCAAATTTGAGTGACGCAGTGGCTGGATGACTAAAGTATTCATATGTATCAAATGCATCAACAGTGGTATTTTCAGTGGATAATTTAAATATGGGTGAAGGATAATACAATTCCTGTATGTGCTTGTCAATTATTATGATATGTGTAAAGCCATGAGAACGTAAATTTTCCTCATTCCAGGCGATAAAATTCTTTGTTAAATATATGCCTGGCATCACACTCTCGACAGCCAAATCGTGCGAAGTAAAAACGGTAGCGGAAACTGTCGCCCTTTGGTGCTGCTGTGAAGGGTTCTGTTGCAACGTTTGCGTTACTTCGTCTAGTCTGTTTGATACACTACAATTTTGTTGTTGCTGTTGGGGTAATTGTGGTTGTCGAGGTGATAAAGTATGCTGGATTTGTTGCGAAAATTGTTGCTGCGCTTGCAGAGGTACACGATGATTTTGTCGTATTTCTAAAGTCATATTACTGTTTTGACGTTGGCAATATATGTGATCTTCCGAATGTAGTCCTGTGTTTGTGGGTATCATCGTGTCAAAGAGGTTATATTCAACCGCGTTAGTTACAAGCCTACTTGGTAGTCTCTGCAACAAAAAAGAAAACTATCATAAAAAATATAACTTTCCGACTCCAAATACATCTTTAAAACTTGTATACACTGAGTAGGTATATAAAGTTTGCAACAAAATTTGTTCTATTAGCTTTATTTACACATTTATTGCGTATAAAAAAAATAAAGCAGTAGGTGTAATATTCAAAGATTATATTTTACTTGAGAACATCATATCTCCAAAAACATAAAACACCGACGCGGTAATTAAACGTCCATTCATAATAATCACTCAATAAAAGTATTTGCCATATTTTCGCGTTTTGTACTATTTAGATAACAAGTTATAAATACAAAAACCTTAACGTTTACTAACCGTTTATACGAACGCTTTCAATTTAGATTTATTTCAGCCAACTTTTCACGCGGTAAAATCGGCGGCAAATGTGCGAAAACACAATTTTGGAGGGTTGGCGTTCCACTTTGTTGTTGTTGTTCACCTTCGACTTCACTGGTTATTAAAATATTATGTTTGACATGCGTATAAGTTAATAATGTTAATAATGTGCCTTATGCTTCTTTACTACTTCTTTTGCTTATTTATCTTTCTTATATAATTAAAAAATAATAGTATTATGCGGTGAAACTATTTTACAAAATTTTCACACAACTGATAAAATCTTACACGCACAAATCAGCACAAATATTAAGCGGAGTGTGTGGAATGAAAAATATATGTAAAAGTTCGCACTAAGCAGGGTTGCACTCAAAGACATGTTTTACAATAATGTACTTTTATGATTTTATGATTTGAGTTTTAATGTTCTGATTTAAAATATTTACTTCCTATATTTCTTATATATCATCCTAAAAAAATACATTTCTTTTAATTAATAGCTTGTTAAAGTGCTCAGTTGAAATTCTTTAAATGCATCAAAAAATTTTAATATTTGTAAATCCAACATAAATACATATGGTGTGGTTTGTGTTCGATACATGTGGCAAGCTCACCATTTAAACAATTGTTTTTATTAATACTTTCCCTTGATAATTAGTTGGCATTCACGAAAAATGGCTGATAAGCGAAAATATAAGAAATCAGTAAGAGAAATTTCAATATTTTACGAATTTATGAATTAACTATTATTGTTTTTTATGTAGAAAGAGGAGATAGCGCGTGAGTTCGACTTGCCAGAAAGAAAGTCTAAAATCGCAACTATAATGAAGCAGGATGGTCAGGCATATTGCATTTGCAGAACTTCTGATTGTTCTCGCTTCATGATGTAAGTTAAATTTTCCAAAAAATTTGCATTAATTTTTATTAATCAATGGGCGTTATTTTTTAGCGGTTGTGATGGCTGTGAAGAATGGTATCACGGTGACTGCATAAATATCACTGAGAAGGAGGCTAAACACATAAGGCACTATTATTGCCAGCGATGCAAAGAAGAAGATCCTAGTTTACAAACTGTGTTCCGAGTTGTACCAGTCGAAAAGACTGCAGCGCCAAGTGGAGCTACTAGTATTACTGACACTGATAAACGTAAAAAAGCAAAGGAACAAGGAAACCAACGTGAGGTCAATATTGGCGCGATAACTTTAGGTGGAAGTAAACAATTACAAAGTCGCTGTGGTAATTGTGAGGGTTGTCGCGCTCCAAACTGTGGAATATGCGAATCATGTCGCATACGTGTGGGTGGTCATAAGCCGCGTTGTGAGATGCGTGTGTGTCAAGCTCCGTCAACAACAACAACTCAACAGCAACAATTGCAACCACCTACACAACAGCAAAATGCAGTACCAGTGCCCACTCGACATAAACGTAAGGAAAAACAGCCGAAAGAACGTTCACGGAAACGAAAACGCTCACTAAGTCCGGAAGTATTTATCAATCCAGATTTAGAAGGCGTGCGACAATGTTATGGACCTCGTTGCAGAAACAATGCAAGACCACAGTCGAAGTACTGCAGCGATGTGTGTGGCATTAATTTAGCGACCAATCGTATTTTTCAGGTAAGTTTCGAATCTACAAATTGCATATTTTCACCTCCAATTGCCATATCTTTGTCACTTTAAATTTATGCGTTTAATTTTTTCAGGTGCTGCCACAACGTGTGCAAGAATGGAATCTATCCAATTGTCGAGCTGAAGAAGAAAACAAAAAACAACTTGATCAGATACGATCTAAACAGGCGGTGGTTCGTTTCGCATTAGCCGAACTCGATAAGCGACACATGGAGCTGGATATGATTGTTGACCGTGCCAAGCATAGTACGCTAGATACAAATCGTGCACAAGACAATAATGACATCGAAGATGAGCAATCGATGTATTGCATTACCTGCGGTCACGAAATACACTCGCGCACCGCTATCAAACATATGGAGAAATGTTTTAACAAATATGAATCACAAGCATCATTTGGTAGCATTTTCAAGACACGCATCGAAGGCAATTCAATGTTCTGTGACTTCTATAATCCTGCTAGTAAAACTTACTGTAAACGTTTGCGCGTGCTCTGTCCAGAGCACTGTAAGGATCCGAAAATTAGTGAGACTGATGTATGCGGTTGTCCGCTAGTGGCAAACGTTTTCAAGCCAACAGGTGAATTTTGTCGCGCACCTAAAAAGAGCTGCTTCAAGCACTATGTTTGGGAAAAGATACGTCGCGCCGAAATTGACTTAGAACGAGTGCGTCAGTGGCTGAAAATGGATGAACTTTTGGAACAAGAACGTCACATACGACATCTTATGGCATCACGTGCTGGTGTTTTAGGGCTCATGCTACACTCAACTTACAATCATGATGTAATGGAGGAACTTTGTAGGCAACAATATTTTAGTAATACTGGTTCGACAACGGGAGAGGTGGCTAGTCATAGTTAAGCTTATTTGTTTGAAAAAAAAAAAAAAAATGGAAGACAAATTATTATGAAAACTAGTGTATAATTTTGAAAAACTATAAAGCCACAGTTAGCCAAACAAGCTAATCATTGGTTTTTAGCGCAGGTATAGAGATATAAAGTTGGCTTCAAGCACATTACGGATGCACCCGTTAATTCTAATTTCAAATGTTTACCGACTAGCACTTCTATCTATTAAGTTAATTTTCTGAATGAAGTACTGATTCAATGGTTTAATATATTATTTCAATTCTATAAAATATGTATACGTATGTACAAATGTGCTTTGTAAAAAAGTTAGCTACGATCTAGACTAAGTAACAGCAATTAAAGCACTGCCATTTATAATTCTACTTGCAAATTTAGCTTTTTTTATAAAGTTTTTTTTTTTACATTTTATAACCCATTACATAAGGCAAACGCTCCATTTGTGTCCATAAGTTTGTACGCACAGCCTCAAAACAAGGTGTTGAGTCTATATAGATGGTCTCATGGCGACGTTGCAGGTAGTCGTTTATTGCTGTTTCGTTTTGTGAGAAATATGCCATCTATTTAATTTAATTGAATGGAATATATTTAAGTAAATACACTATCGCTAATTTTTTTAACACTTAGATCACATACATACATACTACTGTGATCAAATTGAAAGGTAAATTTTGTCCATTTCATCTCCTTTAAAGCGATGATTCGAAATTCGCGTGTTATGTACATATATTAAAAATTCATCTATAAATTAGATCACAGTAGTATGTATATTTGTATTATATAACCTGTTGAATTACCTCATGTTCTATATATTCACAAGTATTTTGCGGGCACCCCAAATTTGGCTTTGCAACTAGGCGTCGCATCGCCATTATCTCCGGACATTGCAAATAAATAAGTTTGTTGGGTGGTATTTTGTAGGTCTCAAACATCTCGGTGAATTCCTCCACATTTCGTGGATAATTAATCAATACCCAACCTTGTCGTAGGGCATCTATTTGTAATAAGCGCTGCTGTATGGCTTTTGATACCGCAGACGATTTATCCTTTGCCACATTGTCTAAGAATGCCTTATGTAACTTTTGTGCGACTTCATCGTTTCGAAAGAAAGTTGTGTAAATCAAATTTTCGGCGTCAACTAAATTTTGTGTAAACTTATTAATATATGTTTGTATGTAAAAATCTAAGTGATTGTAGTTTACTATAAATTAAATTAAAACGTTTTGCTATCGCCAGCGCTTGAGTTTTGCGACCCGAGCCACTGCGTCCAAATATAACTATGCGATGGTGAAAATGTCGCGGCAATTGGTAATAATCTTTAGAGTAGCATAAAACAAATTATTTCAGCACATTAAAGAAATTCGTAAAGATCTCTTCCTCGCCTTACCAATTTTGCTGGATGTATAGCTTGCTTTTAAACACTTATGATAAAACTCATCTGCAATGCGCCGAATATTGGTAGCGATCCAGTTTTGTGGATTAGTGGGACGAATCAAGCCAATTTCAACCATTAAACGCTGTAAACATTTTATATAAAGTCAGGTTATACCAAATATGATTGGTTTTTTTGTTTTTCACCGTTATAATTTCGATAATTTTATGTTTTTCGAAATACACCATCAATTCGGCGGAATATTCAGCTAATGCCAATTTATTTATAGTAGTAGTAGTAGACATTTTGTATGTAAATAGTAAAAAAGTTTAATCAAATTGCGAGAAAAATATATGAAAGTAAATCAGTTGCACTCGAAAGGAAACCAAAATATATTTTAAAATCTTACTGTCATTATTACTTGTTTTGAAAGCAATTATTCCGTTACAAAATGGGGTGTAGCAAAGGAAAATATTTTTGTTCGCCGTACTGTTATTGTTTCTTGTAACCCTGTGCTAAAATATATTTGCGATTGACAATTTAGAGAACATTTGTTTTTGTTTACATTCTAGTTTTCACAGTACTGATAAGATTTATCACCGATTTATACTGACGAAAATTTTTTTATTTAGAAAGTGGCAAACATTCTTAAAATGGCATTAATACCACCTGTTACTCGTCTCACTTCATCAATTATACGTATATTAGGCTGCAATCCCGGGCCGATGACCTTGCAAGGTACTAACACATATTTATTGGGAACAGGCAAAAGGTAGGTCAAAGATTATTTCTTAAATGGATATACATATGTAAGTCTTATGTACGTATGTATATCTTCACTATTCTTAAGACGTATTTTGATAGACACTGGTGATGTGGACGTGCCGGAGTATATCAAAAATTTAACAACCGTTTTAAAGCAGGAACAGGCAGCATTAAGTACAATTATACTTACCCACTGGCATCATGATCATGTAGGAGGGGTGAAAGATGTGATAAAGACGTGCGCTGCGAGTGGTTCGTAATAAGCTGATATTCCAAGTTCTTAAAGTTAATTCGCTTAATGTTTCTTTAAATACATTTAGATTGCTTGGTTTATAAATTCCCACGTACCGACGCATTAGATGTATGCCCAGAGATACCCGCAAATATTAAGGTACATCCATTGCAGGATAAACAAGAACTAAGTGTAGAGGGTGCGAAAGTGAAAATTGTGCATACCCCGGGCCATACAACAGATCATGTTGTGTTGACCACGGAAGATGGCATACTGTTTAGTGGTGACTGTATTTTGGGTATGAAAATATATTAACAAGGTTGTCAGATTTTACAATTTGTACTTTTTAGGTGAAGGTACCGCAGTATTTGAAGAATTATATGATTACATGAAAAGCTTGCACAAAATATTGAGCATAAAACCTGAAGTGATATATCCTGCACATGGCAATATAATTGAAGTAAAATACTGAATATAAAAATTCGTTGCATTTTTATAAAATTCGTTATATGTTTTTATAGGAACCAGTTGACAAAATCAAATACTACATTAATCATAGAAATCAGCGCGAAGTACAAGTACTAGATTTCTTTAGTCGAAATCCTAATAAACCATTACAAGCTATGGATGTAGTACGTGATGTATATAAAGAGACACCAGAACAATTGTGGCCGGCTGCTGCTTATAATGTTGGGCATCACCTTGAGAAGTTGCAACGTGAAGGAAAACTTAAGTTAATGTCAAATAATGACGAGAAATATTACGAATTACAGAAAAACAGTGTATTATAATGCGACATTGGGCAAATGCAGTCATTTAGAAAGAATTTGTATATTTACACATGTATATATTAGGGGTGGTATATTTTTAATAAAATTACAACAATTTCTTTAACAAGTTTTTACTTTAATTCGTTTCTGGTTGGAAAGTTATAGTATCATCTTTGAAACTATGCACGTCTTCATACCATATATCATCTGATGGTCCACTTAATGCTTCTAGCTCTTCTTCAAAAGTAGTGGGGAAAGGTGGAGCTGTTTTATGTTTTCGCAGCGGTAAAATTGTATCGTAAATATATACAAGTCCATTGGTAGATCCTGGAATGGCGCTGCCTTGTACCCACATCACATTATATTTGGTGTTTATGCGCCAGATACGCAATCCTTTCGCTATACGCCAGCGGTTACCCATATGACCAGGCATTTTTGTGCCCGGCCATACACGCCCTTTTTCGCCACCACCACCTATATTACCAGGCCGACGATGTGTTTTTGTTACACCATGAGAAGCAGGCATTCCTTTAAATCCATGACGCTTTACTACTCCCTGGAAGCCATGATCGACACTAAAGGAAAATATTTTATAGAAAATCAGTCTTTTATTTGATTTGGATTTTCTTAAACGCTTACGTTTTGCCTCGTACATCAACAAAATCGCCTGCTCTAAAGTGTGCAACATTTAATGGTGTGCCGGCAGGTATCGCTGCTTCTGGGGAGATAATGAATCTCGCCAAGTTACGTTTAGGCATAACGCCAGAATCACGAAATAGCCCGCAATACTCTTTGGTTAATGTGGAGGGATCTACTGACTCGGCACCCACTAGCAGGCAGCCAAATTTATTCAGATTGGCAACATTAGGCTTTTGCGCAGGTTTGTATTCATGAGGAGGTATATAGCGAATTACATGATTGTCCACAACCTGTAACAATGTGGTACGTATACGTTCTCCATTTTTCAACCAAAGTGGATACTGTCCAATTTTACGAGCTATAAGGCCACAACGACGTGCTTTTTCATGCCATGGCTGTCGCTCGAATTGTTCTGTTTTTATTAAAGCTGATTGGTCGTAGGAAGGTATACCTTTAATAATTGCCGGAGGACCATATTTGTCTTTTATTATTTCTTTGACGAAAGCTTTGTTCTCTGTTGTCACCGTTGTATCACGAGCCTTGTGGCAAATTAAATTAGTATTTGTCAGTTAATCTTAACTTCTCAAATTTTTACCTACCAATCTTTCTTTGCGTACAAACCAGTAAGGGTTTCTCAAACGCGGTCGGGTTAAATGTCCTTTCTCCCGTACTTGTGTAACCACGACTGGATTTAGACTAGTGAGTATAGTTAAAATTTGAGGTTAGTTAAGACATTACATTTTTAATTAATGAAACTATTCATTTCAATTTACGCTTACCGCAATTTGTTTAGGTCAATAATAAGTGTGCGGAGCATTTTGTTGATTAAATAAATTTTCTTTTGCACTAAATTTTAATTCATTAGCAATGTTTTCTTTTAGTACCATATGAGCGAGCCGCAGTCAGACTTGTCCTTGCCACACCTAATTAACATTTCAAAAATATATATATACATTCACTATACTATGCGTTTATATTCTATATTACCTCAAATTATAGTTAGTAATAATGTTGGAAAAAATATATTTTAGTAAACGAGTTTTTTTTATAGATATATTTTAAATTTTAATTTCAGGAACGAATTTTTTGCTTATCACTGAACATACGGAAGCTCATTGTTTTTGTTAAAAATCAGTTGCCAAATTCTGACACTTGCTCAGATGGTTAAGGGGAAATTGAAGAATTTTTATATTTTAGTAGGAAGAAATATTTCTTTTTATCAACTTATTAAAAATAATATAAAGAGCGCACAAATAGGAATAATAACAAAATTATAATAATTCTGTTCGTAGTGCCGTGACGTGTAATGGCAGGAATGAATAATTATTCAACATTAATGTGAGTGAATGCAAATAATTAATTTTCGTTTCGCAATGGTATTCCTTAAGGCATGATTTGTGATTTACATATATATTACAGGTATGCGACAAATGAAAAAAATGAGGATGATGATAGCGACGAGCCTGAACAGCAAACTCGACTTCGTAATATATTTAGTGCAAGTCAAATTCAGGGGCCAATAATGACCACATCAAACATTACAACCGGAGCTGGAGCGAGTGCATTAGTACCACCTAATACACTAAATTTACAACGTTCTCACATGACGTAAGTTTAAGTGGATAACAGCTTTTTTTAGGTGTATCATTACTTATAGTTTCCTTCGATTTCAGCTTTCCTCTACATGATGAACGACAATTGCACACACAAAATTATCTTGACAGTTTAGGCGGTTCAGCACATGACATGACGACTGGTGGTTCAACAGGATTGAAATATGTCAATTCAGAGCGTGATCTGTCATTACCGCTAGAAAAGCACAAAGTGCTAGATAACTACTATGATAGTCAAGAGGATGGTAAAATATAGTTTTTCAACATAATCTTTTTGACGCATTGAATTACATATTTATTTGATTTTTTCTGGCGATAGAAATATCCATACGGAAGTACCTCGGTATAGGAGTTCAGTGGGTCAGCTTGGTAACTGAAAATTTGCTTAGCCATCCGTTCATTGTATTACGACGACAGTGTCAAGTTTACAATGCTTCCAGACGGTATACTTATTGAAATTTATACAAACATTGTTAAATTTAACAACTTTGAAATTTTACAGCTACCATTTGCATCCATTTGCGCTAGTTCCCAGCATTATACATCTGCATCGGCGCCAAGGTGTTACTACACTCTGGAAAGGATTAGGTAGTTGCCTACTTGTTCGAGGCATGTCGTTAGCAGTAGATGACGTTATATCCAAAATAACACATTGGCCAAAGTAAGCTACGTCCGCCATGAAACTGTAAAAATTATATGAAATTATCATTTAATTTTGCAGAGATGTGGATAGCCGTACAACTTTAAAGAAATTTGGTCAGCATATTGTTCTAAAGTGGTATGACTAAAACTCATTAAAATTGAATTTTATTAATATTAATTAACTGAAAATATATTGATAAAATGGATAGCGTTAGCATTGCGGTTGTAATGCCATTTTACTCTGCTTCCTTGGTGGAGACAGTGCAGAGCGATATAGCCAGTGAAAAACCTGGTCTTTTTGATGTATTCCGAGAAGGAAGCTTACGTTTGTTGTATTGGAGCTCCCCACAAAAAGGACGTATGTTACCGGCGTGGGCTTTAATTGGTCCGTGTATGTCTGTTGGCATTACAAAATATTTATTTGGGTAAGTCTTTTTTAAGAATTTATTGAAATTATAAGTCTGTAAAACGAATTCTTTAGACTTGTGATCAAAGGTATCTCATCGCGTATTATGCGTCGTCGAATCCAACAAGCTCAAGAACGCAAGGGTGCTAAATATAAGGACGACACTTTGGAGAATCAAAATGTAGAAATTTACTCGAATCTAATTTCAATGCTCACCACAGAAGTGATATTTTATCCATTTGAAACGATACTGCATCGCATTCAATTGCAAGGTACTCGCACTATTATTGACAATCTCGATAATGGCTATGCTGTTGTACCCATACTAACCAATTATCAGGGTGCTATCGATTGTTATCGTACTACAGTCGCCGCAGAAGGTTTCTCAGGACTCTATAAAGGTTTTGGCGCTATAGTTTTACAGTTCGCTGCACATATTGCTGTTATAAAGCTTACAAAGTGGGTTGTCACACAAATAACTGAAGTGATTTCTAGTCGGCCACCACAAAAAGTTATGCAATACTATAATTTGGATCGTGGACTTATCTCGAATTCGACGACAATTTCGCCGAGCCTAAGTACCAATAGTGAATTGGACGTTCAAAGTATTGGGAATCGTTCGGTGGATTAATGTAATTAATAATGAAGCGATTAATTTTTAACAGTTTCAAATATATATACATACATCGTATATCTACACTTGGACGACAGGAGTGGTCTGTTAAATTGTATATGCTTTCAAATTTCAAATGCTAAAATTTATAATAATAATATATTTAAACTGAAGTAGCTAAATTGCATGATAATGTTATGTAACATTAGATTAACGATAAATATTGTAAGTTTGGTTAATAATTAAAATCAATGCAATTATACCACGACATGAAAGTAAAAATTTTTTTGATGCTAACAGCAACAAAAATAAATAAATAAAAAGCGGTAAAGTTGGCCAAAACGCTAATATTTTTATATTATTGACTCGGCTAATACATTTGTATTATTAAGGAGTACGCATCCATTAATGTTTAACTATAAATAATAAACAACCGTTTGTCGGTATGGTTCTGATGTCAGATAAAACTTCCGTCAAACCTGCCGTTAAAAGTTTTTCATTTCGTTAGCGCTGCCATTTGTCCACAAATTTTTAATAGAAGATTGAGTAGCAGGTAGACCGAAAATGGTCGTGAAATATATTAGGTTAAAGGATTATTCAAAGTCAGACAATCAAATAATTTAAAAATCCCTTATGAATACCACAATCACCTCAAGGTGAAGCAATTGCATATAATTCAAATAAACAAAGATTACCATGAAACATTTATGTATCGATTAATTTACTTATAATCGAAAATCGTTAGAGTTTCATACATCTTTAATAGAATTTATTGCAAAAAATCTAGCATCTCTAATAAGCTGTCTGAGAAAAGTAGTATGTTGTGAAGTTCTTTTAAATATATTTTCGAATTTATTGTTCATTACTTGCGTGAATAACAATAATATTAAAAGTTTTAATAATGCAGTGTCAGCTTTGCGGCTCTAATCAACAAGATGTAATTCAATGTGGTCCATTTATAAGAAAGCAAAACATAGCGGTGCACAAAAATTGCTTGGTTAGTTATGCATATATAAATATAAATTTCTATGGTTTGAAATTTAAAGTTATGAGCACTTTTAACCCTGAAATTGTGGGATGGTATGCTAAAGCGCAACCGTGAATATTAATAATTAAATATGATTTAGCAAGTTTTCAGTAATGAGGGCGGAAAACATATCATGGGATTCCCCGAATTAAAAAGTATGGTGACCTTGAACAAAGTTGCCCGCATTGTGCAAATAGCAAACAAACAAACTTATCGGTTGTAAAATTTGTAATTATAAAAATGGAATCATGTTTAAATTATCAAAGAATTGTTTAATTTATTTTTATTATAAATAAATAACTTGAGCTTATGAATAAATAAATAAATAAATAATTCTGAATTTACGTTATTTATTTACATTTTAACATATTATCTTTTCAGTTCTTTTCTTCTGGGCTACAAGGGCATCAAGACGATGATTATGGGGTTTACGAATTCTTTCTAGATGAAATTTCAAATCAACGCAGACTTTTCAACACGAGGGTAAATAAACAAACTGAAAAAATACTTATTTTAATACATAAATTTTTTTCACGAAATAATGATAATTCCAGTTTTAATTTTTAATAGAATATAAGATTAGTTTACGGATTAACGGAAATTATTTGTTGGTTAGCTATTTGTAGTTTAAAAGTATTTTTCAAAAAGTGTTTTTCTTTGCTTTATGTGCCTACTAATTAATTTTTTCGTAAATTTGCTTTTTATGAAATGTATGCACCTGCAGAATTGCTGCTATTGTAAAAAGAAAATTGCAAATATTAGTTGCAGCCAACGTGATTGTCAACGTACATTTCACTTTATTTGCGGCCTAAAAAATGGGGCCAGAAATCAATTTGTTGCACCCTTTCTTTCGTATTGTCATTGCCATGTTAAATTGCCCAAGTCTCGTCCAAACGCGAATGAAATTTGCTGCATCTGCCGTGATAAAATTTTCAAAGGAACTAATAAATTCAATCCAGCGAAAATGTTGCGCTCGCCGTGTTGCCGCAACAATTGGTTTCACAAATTGTGTTTACAAACGTATGCACACTCAGCCGGCGATTTATTTAGATGTCCAGTATGCAATAATAAGGATAACTTTCTAATTTTTATGCGCTACTGGGGTGTGGGTGTACCAGAAGTGTGAGTAGCTGGAAAAATGTTTATCCTTAAAAACAAGTTAATTTTATGTTTATTTAGTGTTGGGCGTGTTGAACTGCTAACAAGAGAAGAATATGAGTTTTCAGCAAATCTCATTGAAGCCTTAAGGAGAAACCAAGAAATACTTTTTCTCAACGAAAATTCAATGAGACGAAACGACAATCGGAGACAACGGTATGAAGAAGAGATATTTTCGGATTATTATTATGAATATGCACAACTTCCAAGATGTTTATGTGACAATAGGTATAGAAATTCAGAATCAGATATTCCAAAGGATAAAAGCAAAGGTATGAACCATTGAACAAAAAAATAATAATAATAACACACTTTACTAGTAGCACTTCTAAGTTAAATATTAATTAAAACGAAATTTAGTTTGCTGACTTGTTACTAATATAGCAATTAATATGATCCTATAGGCTTGACGTGGTTCAGCTGGTTCGTCGATAATGTGCTCTCTCATCCGTTTATTGTTTTGCGTCAACAATGTCAAGTTAACAACGTAGCTCGAAGGTAACACTTTAATGATATATTGAATTTTATTAATAATTAACAAATCATTTATCATTTTACAGCTTTCATTTACTGCCTTTTTCGTTAGTGCCAATCATCATACAACTGTATTATCGTCAAGGTCCTAA
This sequence comes from Bactrocera tryoni, assembly GCF_016617805.1. Lineage (NCBI taxonomy): Eukaryota > Metazoa > Arthropoda > Insecta > Diptera > Tephritidae > Bactrocera > Bactrocera tryoni. The sequence continues at coordinate 68,718,985 of NC_052502.1, read as the reverse complement.
AACATTTTGGAAAGGTCTTGGTTGTAGCCTTATTTTAAAAGGCATTTCTTGGCTGATAGGAAATGACACTTTCACAGGTTAGTCAGACTGAAACAACATTCAATGCTATTAATTTTCAAAATGTTTTTCTATGAAGGCGAAACTCCGTTAGTTGTCTGTATAATCCGCCAATGGTATGTATGTATGTAAAGACGGAAATTAACAAAAAATTATGTTTTTTATATTCTCGCAACGTGAAAATATTTGTTGATTTCGAAATTATAGGTAGAACCTTAATTTAGTCAATGAGCTCGTGAGAAAAATTTTCTATTAAAAAATTGCCTTAAAAAAAATCTATTAAAATAAGATTGGTTAACCGTAGTAATCAAATATTTCGTATAGAACTAAAATAATATATATGTATTTGTTTTTTGCGTTTAGCATATATTTGAGTAGGTTTGCGAAAATTTAATTCAATAATTTTGAGATTAAAAATTGAATATTTTATTTCTATTGCTATTAAAAATAAATATTTAATTCCAAACATCTTGAATTAAAAATTGAGAAAATGTTTATGATAAAAAAATTTAGCAACAAATAAAAAATTATAGTTTTCAAATGAAAAGCTGGAATGAAAACTGATAAAAATTTTCATATTTTAAACTGAAAATGTAGTGTTTCATAAGGCAAAAAGAGCTAAACTGTCCTGATATTTTATTAAAAATTTTGCTCATTTTCAAAAGATAAACAAAATGGTAGACAACCAAATACGCAAATGGATTTTTTTTATTTTAACATTTTTTCTTTTTGTTTTTAATTTTTAATTATAATCTTGGAATTAAATATTTTTTATTTGAATTCGGTATTTGGGATTTAAAATTAAAAACAAATTTTAAATTAACATTGTTTTTCACTCCGGTACTTAAGATCAAAATTTAAAAAAAAATCTTAATTAAAAGTTTCGGGACTACAAATAAAAAAATAACTCAAATGTTAATTCAATTCGTTTTTTTAATGCATTATTTGCAATACTGCATATACATATAAATATAATAAAAAAAAAGTTTTTTTTTTTCAAATTTTTTAGTAACGAAACAAAACAAAAACATTACTTTTAATTTTTTCCTTGATATTTAGTGAACATCATTTACTTATAGTACTGCAGCGAGGTTATAAATTGCGCGAAACTCGTAACTTTCGTAATTTATTTTTATTACAAGTTGTGGCACATATCCTGCTCCCTTTAATATTCAAATTTGTCTACACTATTTTCGCTTATAGTATTGAAGCTGCTACGCTCGGACTAAAAAGATATTGTTTAATGAGCACTGTAGGAAACTTAATGTTACCCGGTGTCGGTTCTACCAGTTCGACTAACTGCCAACGTCAAATATCCGTAAAATCACTATTTTTTCCTTACATGTGCATGGAAATCGCAAAATACGAATTTAGGTAATAAATTTTATATCTATACTACAGAGTACCGCAAACGGCACACCTACTTCAAACCATAATTACTTACTTTTCTGTATCCCTAGAGTGCTGGTAAAAAACTCTACCTTGGCCATTTTACGTAAGAAAAGAATAATAGAACCAAGCGAATTGGATAATCAAAAAATGGAAATTAGATCTGATCTGATTGCACGCATCGTTACCGAAATTACGTTTTATCCGTTGGAAACTATTCTGCATCGCCTTCTACTACAGGATACTGACACTATTATAGATAATCTTGATAATGGTGAGAGTGTGCAACCGCTATTAACATATTATCAAGGAATAGGAGATTGTTTTAATACCATTGTAATTATGGAAGGTTACAAAGGGTTTTACAAAGGAATTGGTGCCTTATTTATGCAATTTTCAGTACATACTGTAGTTGTGAATGTAGGAATATGGATATTTTCTTAAATATTATAACTAGAGATAAGAAAGTACATACATACATATATGAAAAAATTGGTGATTGGCTAGTTTAGACGTTCTTATGTAAAAAAAATATGAACAACACTATTTCTAAAGTTAAAAGCTTACTCTCATTTCTTATTTTAGTCCGTTCAAAGTATTTTGTCTATATATGTATTTAAGTTGCTTAAGCGTTTAGAACAGCCTTAGTTTTCTGTTGTAAAAAAGTTATGAATACATACGATTATTGTCTTTGAAGAATAAAAAAAAGAATTAAAAAAAATAATTTAAAAAAATCTTTTTACTTTTACATAATTTACCCTTTTTTGGGTATAAAAATGCCAATTTTTCTGTTTGAAATTAAAAAGCTTCTTTGTGAATTTGTAAATATATTTAATCAATTATTAACTATAACTATTATTATGTAATTCTGTACATAGCAATATGTATAAATTTAGTGCTAATATAGTTTTCTTATTTTTTGCCCTTACGTTTCTTTTCGCGCTTTGATTTCGCACTCAGTGCGCGTTTGTCTTTCTTCTGTCGCGGATCGACTACACGGTAACGTCCCTTCAAGCCGGCGGGACGACGCGCACGTTTCGCTGCTTGATGTTTTTTCGCTACAACATAAGTAACTTCCTTTTTCTTCTCTTGCGCCTTCTTGTAAATCTTTCTTAGCTGTTTTGCTTTTTCTTGCGCCGTCGCGTCGTTGTCGTCCATTATTTTTTCAGCTTGTTTCTTTGCTTTGGCTAAGCGTTTGAGCGCGTGTTTGCGCTTGCGTGCCTTAGCCTCCATTACCTTCTTGATTGGCCGTGCGTTTAATTCTTGCACTTTACGTTCATACTCCTCTATGATTTCGTTTGGCACTGGTACTGGTTTTCGCATATGTAAATCTTCGTCTTGAACGAACCAATGTGGTAGATTTTCGTCGTTGAAGGCATAACGATTCCAAGCACCGTCTATAAGATCACGACGTGTTTTCTTGCCCTTAATCATCATAGATCCAAGAGCAAGCTCTTCTTCGGAAAGTCGTACCTTCTTCGCTTTTGGCTCTAACAAAAAAAAAAATATATATATATATAATATATATGCATAATTTATAATTTAATGCTCCACTCACCTTTTGCCATATTGCCGGCAACCTTTTTTTCACCATCTTCGTCATCTTCATCTGCAGTGGCATCAGAGTCGCTATCGCTGGATTCGGAACTCGACTTCTCGTTTGCGTCATCATGTCGTGCACGCCTTTTAGCTTTCTTGCCTAACGGTAATTTTGCCGAGTCGGCATTTTGCTGTGATTCGCCCAGTACTGCTACACCTTTACTTTTATATTCATTTGCTAATCGATCTAAATCATAATCCTCATCATCTTCCGAATCTATTTGTTGCAGATTATCTTTTTCGAACCACAATTGCACACGCTGTTGACGTTTTGTATCCTTATCTCTAAAGTCTCCCGATTTTATAAGCGGATGTTCGGTGCGTTTCTTTTTCTTTTGTGCCTCGATTGTATTGTCTTCGTCTTCGCTCAAACCCAAGCCATCCTTCTCATAGTCACTTTCAGAATCTTCTTCCGGGGATACATCGGGCTCGTCGTCGTTTTCATAATTGGCATCATCATCCAGGCGCTTATCATCTTTATCGTAAGCTTTATATTTTGGCAATTTCGGTACTTCGACTGCTTCGCCTTCAACTTCAAAATCAGGCACCACATCCAACATTTCGTCTAGTTCACGTTGTGATTTAACACTCTTTAAATCGAATATTTCCAGTTCAGCTTCTTCTTGAGGTCCCGCATCGCCTTTGATCACCATATTTAGATTCATTTTTTCATGTAATTTCTGTTTTGCTCTGAGATCTTTCTTCCGTTTCCGTTTGACCTCACGTTGTTCGTCTTCGGCAAGTTCCGCTATTTGTTGTTGCAATTCTTCCTCTTCCATATCCTCTATTTCTTCTTGTGTGAGCGTTTTCTTTGGAGCTTCCTCCTCTATAACGGTGGTCTCCTTCTCAGGTTTTTTAAACAATTCATCTTTTAAGGTCTTCCACCATGCCAACAATCCTTTAATATCCTTGCGCCCAAGTACCTTAATATCCTTGCAACATTCTAGAATTTCTGGAGTAGTCTTTGGATGTTTTGCGATACGCTCATCATCGATGATTATTGAACCTATACTTTGTAGCGCTCCTAACCCACTGCTTGACTGCATAAACTCCGTAGCAGATAGTTCGTTACGCAGTGCAATATCTGCCTCTGTGTAACCTTCGGCCTTGACGCGTTTCTGCTTTTCAGGATGCAGCAAGGCATTTTTTTTCTTGCCCTCGATATCTAAATCTTCAAAAACATATTTAGGATCCAGAAATCGTGGATCTATTTTTGTGGGCGCTAAGTAACCTTGACAAACTATGAATATCTCAGCCGATTCCTTACGAGAAGCACTCGGTTTAGTGGCATGCACCTTTTTGAATAACTGTTTCAACACCCACAATAATGCGTTATAATCCTTGGAACGAAACACTTTTGTAACAAACCAACCGCCGCTACGTAGAAAATGTGTACTAAGTTTCAACGCATTCAATGTTAAGCATATTTGTTGGTAAGCGTCAAATAACCAATTGCGACCCACATTCGGAGCACCGTCGTGCAGTACAACATCAACTTTCCACGACTGCAACTCCTTGGTCAACGACTGTTTACACTTTTCGGTGGTAATATCCTCAACAAGACTTATACAGCCTGGTATTGGACGAATGGGATACAAATCGACACCAACAACAATGCTCGATACGGGCATGTTTTGTTTGGCGACTTGCATCCAACCTCCTGGCGCTGCACACAAATCTATACATACTTGTGATTGCTGTAGGAAACCAAATTTACGATTAAGTTGTACCAACTTAAATGCAGCACGGGAACGAAAACCTGTAAGCAGTAAATGAATAAAAGTAAAGATTTCATTGGGAATTGGAATATGTACTCACCTGTTTCCTTAGCGAGCTGGTAAAATTTATCTTTCCGCGCCTTTCCAACTTTAGTCTTCTTACCCATTTTAGTGACTGATTTGCAAAAAGGGCTTTAAAACTGCTTTTAAATATTAATTTACTAAAAAAATACCAGTAAAATAAAAGTACGGCTTACACGTGTTGTGCAGCACTCACTACAAATGATAGGGTTACCACACTTCAGTAAATTAAATTATTAATATAAGTATAATGTCAGAACTTCAATTTAATATAGTTATTAACTTTCCTTTTAGTTAATTAATGTATTTAATAATTACGCTTTGAAGTTTACCGAAAATCTTTTATCATTGAGAAATAAAACATTTACATATTTTTTTTAATATCTATCAGCAACTCGAACAGCTGATTTTAAGAAAAGTGTGGTCTACATCTACATTTAAGTGGGCAGATTTCGTGTTATCAACAAATGATAGGGAGAAAAGTAGGAGTAGTAAACACTATTAGCACAGCTGATAGTTCCGCCTGTTCCGCTTTTGCGGTCTTTTGTTGCTTATATTACTATCAGTTTTCTAGGTTTTTGAAATATCACAGATTAATATCAAAGACATTTGTATTCATATTTTGTATAAACTGTTGGAAAGAAAAACTAAATAAACAAGCAATAAGCAATGAATTCACTAAATTTGCGTGTGTCTTCGGTGAAGACAGGGGACAATGTAAAGAAGAATGCCGAAATGCGGACTACGCTTGTCACGTTGCCAAAACTTTACGAAAATTGTAAGCTTTAATTAAAATTTATAAACAAAATATACACGTTTGTGCTTTTATCTTAAAATACAGCCGACGCGAGTTATTGTACTGAATTAAAGAGTGCCAATTCCATACCAGCACAGGTGGCAGCCGTGAAAAATGTAAGTACATACATACACACATATTGTAAACATAAATTTACGGATTTAAAATATTTTATAATTTAGATATTTAAAAACCTTAGTAGAGATATCCAAGCATTGCAATTTCTGGCAGACTTATATTTTCATTGTCCGCTTAAGCATCCCGTACGTAATCAAATACTTAGGTAAGTAGTTTAAAGTTTTGCAGTAAATTTTTTTCAATTTAAAATGGGCATATATTTTTCTTTACTTCTTCATGCAGGCTTCTAATTACAGCTGCCCGGCTGGGCACCGGTGATACAGATGAAACATCCATTGTAAACGCTTTGTCACACACATTGCAACGTTTAGTGGAGGAAACCAGAGGAGAGACTGAGAGCAGCACTTGGAATTTTACAGTCACTTCAATGTCTGGCTGTTTCGAGAATTTCGATTGTGGCCTTAAAGCATTTCAGCACAGCATAGTTGATGTGTTTCCTTTTCTCAGCGCGGCCGTGCAAAAATATCTTACCGAATTGGGGTTTGTGACAACAATTCAAACAAACTGTTTATTTATTATTTACAATTTCATATTATATTCCGTTTCAGTGTGCTTAGTTCACCCTCCGTGCGTAATGAGTATTACTTGTATGTACACAATGCTATACGCTTGCTACTCAGCTGTGTACAGGAGTATGGCGCAAAAGTCAAAGAAATACACAGTGACACACTCAAACAGTTAGCTGCGCTATGTCAGCAAATTGTACACGACGACGAAATACCCATGGATCCACGCACCAATTCTGGTATTTTATTAGCGCACAACGCCAAACTAACGGCTACCTATGAAAGTTTTATACAAGAAGTTAAACTGACGAAAAATCCCAATGAGATTGCGTTATGTGTTGGCATCGTTAATACTTTCGATCACCATGATTTTCAACATATCTCGGCAGATATACGCGACATTTGCAGCAAGATAGAGGAAATTGCAAACGCTAATGCGACGGTGCCGAATATTTTACTTTGCGCTACACGTGCACTTTATCAGATATCAAAAATTATACTCACTTTTGAATTAAAGCCGCAAGCATCACCTACCGATGATGCCAAGTTGATATTACGTAAACTTTTAATATTTACATTTGGCTATTTAGAGCATCACATGGATAGCGTGCGGCATTTGTGTCGGGATTTGCTGCGTAATACTGTGGCAGCGGCCAAAAAAATTAAATTTGACTTTCTCATACAAAAGATTTATGATGCCTGCAATTCTGAGCGACTGTCGTTTTCTATGAAATGTGTAGTGCTGCAACAAACTGCCGCAATTATGGGCGCTGATGCCATAATACATCAATGTTCCGAAGTATTTACAAACATTTTCGCCGAACAGCTCGGTCGTGATTTCATGGCCAACAACTTATTTGAGAGTAAGTACAGCTAAACAAGTACACCTTACAAAATAGTAAACATATTACTATATACATTTCATATATTTCATATTTCTTATAGCACTTATGTTTGCCAATCACAAAGAGGTGCGATACGAAGCTTGGGTCAAACTCTGGATCGAATATCTGCTTGTGATAGCCACTGCTGATGACGCGCGTTTGGGTGACGTCGAAACGCTAATTGTTAAAGCGGTGAAATGTGAACCGAAAATCGTAAAGCATATCATACAACATCCAGCTCAAATACCGATTAGCACGAAGTTGTCGGTACTGTGGGCTGTGCGTACGGCGGGCATTAAAGTTGATGATTTTACCGAAATAATGGAGCAATTCTCCAGCAATCTTGTGTACAGCATTATCTGCAATTCGGATGAAACGCGCATTATGGCCTTGCGCTTGTTGGTGGAGACAAATAAGACAACGGAGCTGCTGACATTGTTGGAATGTGAAAATTTGCTTACCTTCCTCGAATACAATTCCAATTGTCAAAGTCCAGCTACACGTCAAAAAATGCTAGCCTTGTTCGACAAAGCACTAAGTCGTTGCGAAGTAAATCTTGCTAAAGTGCTTAAAGATTATAAACCCGCCAAGGCAAGTAATGCGGCAAACGCTGCTGGTAAAGGCATTGGTGCTGATGCGCCATTGCAATTGAAATTTTTGCGCGATGTTATTAAGAAATTGGTGGAAAATCTGTTCCAGGTATGTTTACGGTTATTTATTATAATTTTTATTATTTTTTTTTATTATTTATTTTTATTATTTATTTTATATTTATCAATCAGTCAGTAATATCATACAAATATTAGTACGCGGTGTGCCAAAAGTAAGGTTAGTTTAAGTAAGGTTTACTGTTAAATTCATAATCCTTACTTCCTTAATTCACCCACAGTTCAAACAAAGCAGTTACCAATTCTCAAATCACTGCTGATAAGAATTTTGGTGTATACCTAACTGGGATCGTGGCGAAAAATCTTCAATCGCAGAAAATTTTCGCCGCTTCATGAAATTCTGCACTTGAATTCAAACTAGAACTAAAGTTTAACAATTAACATTATTTTATTGTTGTTTTTGTCAAAAAATCATTCGGTTCCAAATCATGAATTATTGCTTCACGCAAATGAAAAATTTTATCAAGCTCTCGATATGAAATTTTCGCCTGTAGTTCTAATCTTCTTCTTCTTAATTGGCGTAGACACCGCTTACGCGATTATATCCGAGTTAACAACAGCGCGCCAGTCGTTTCTTTTCGCTACGTGGCGCCAATTGGATATTCCAAGCGAAGCCAGGTCCTTCTCCACTTGGTCCTTCCAACGGAGTGGAGATCTTCCTCTTCCTCTGCTTCCCCCGGCGGGTACTACGTCGAATACTTTCAAAGCTGGAGTGTTTTCATCCATCCGGACAACATGACCCAGCCAGCGTAGCCGCTGTCTTTTAATTCGCTGAACTATTTCAATGTCGTCGTATATCTCGTACAGCTCATCGTTCCATCGAATGCGATATTCGCCGTGGCCAATGCGCAAAGGACCATAAATCTTTCGCAGAATTTTTCTCTCGAAAACTCGTGACGTCCTGTAGTTCTAATACTCTTCACAAATACAAAAAAATTCCTTACACGAACTTTGATCGGTCAGTTTGTATAGTAGTTATAGTTTGTACATATCTTTGTCTTAGAAAATAACCCATGCCGAACAAGCACTTGGTTCCGATCGTGCAGTTGGTATGGGAGCTCTTAGCTACAGTGGTCCGATAGCGGCCGTTCCGACAAATGAACAAAATGATGCATGCAACGAGTCTCCGCATGATACTGACCACCTCTTTGCATGCCCTACGAACCCTACTCATCTATCACCCTCCTCCCTCTGGTTCGACCCCGTCGAAACAGCACGTTTCTTGGGCCTTCCGTTAGATGACGTCGACGACAACACAAGTGACCCTTACCATCCTAACGGGGATTAGATATTCCGTTAAAACAACAACAACAAATGAACAGCTTCTTGGTGAGAAAAGGACAGGTGCAAAAGTTCAGATCTCATATACATATGTATGTATACGGACGGACAGACAGACGAACATGACTAAATCAACTCAACTCGTCACGTTGATCATTTGTATATGTACATACATATATAATTTTTAGCGTCTCGTACGTTGTCTTTTGGGCGTTACAAACGTCGTGGAACGTTGAAAAAGTGCCAGAAAACTACTCGTATTAGTCACCTAATTTTTTGAACACACCTCGTATTTTTTTATTTAGTATTAGTTTTTAGTACCTCGTATGTAGTCGTAAAATATTTTTATGCAAATTAATAGGCTTTCTCTCTTTCAGGGCGCCAATTTCAGTCGCCGTTCAGTGTCTTTACAACTCTTATCAACGGCTTTACAGATTTGCAAAAATCGCGATATATCATTTGATGACGTGTTACCACCAAATACCGTTAAAGCGCTTGCCGATGTGCTTGCTGACTCATACGAAGCCAACAAGGCGTCAGCTGCAAGTACTTTGACGTTCATTGAAAAAAATTTGAATTGCAATTTAATACAGAAACATCAATTGAATATCACACTCGCACATATCTGCAAAAACTTGACATCGGTCCGTCCAGCCGATTCGGTAACCGGCGCATATCAATTGCAATTTTATTGTAATCGAAACGAACACATCAGCAGCTTTGGCAGTTATGAGCCAACGCAATATAAACCCTACTACTATGCCGCGTTACGTTGGCTCCTGCAAGAACTGAAAGCTGGTCTGAAATTGGCTAAAGAGAGTCTACTGCAAGCGGCCAAATTGAATCCATTATATGGCATTCTATTTGCCGTAAAGCACATCTTACAGCTACTCGAATTTGATAAGTTGCAAGTAGAGATACCATGGCGCATAATAATAGCCGAGTTGATTGTATTGTGTAAGGAGCTGACCACCGTTGTATCGCCTGTGGTGAATAGCTCATCACCTGAAGGTCATTTGCCGAATGATTTCAGCCAACTGCCCGCGGAGTATGGCGAAGAGCTGACGGCCCCTGATGCTAATACTAAAATACTTTCTGCCAAATTAGCCAAAGCCGATCTGTCTAATGTGAAGACAACACCGCAAATGGTGCTGCTATGCGCTTGGCGCACCGTCAAGGAGGTATCACTGATATTGGGCGAAATAGTGTTGGAGTCACATATACAGCTGAGTAAATTTACCGAACGATTTCTCATCACCAAAGAGCAATTGCTTGAGATCGGCGAGCATTTCAAGCAGTTACTGGCCGAAACCAAACATCGTGGAGCCTTCGAACAGGCCTATGTTGGCTTTTTAAAACTTTGTTGTCGTCTGTGGTGCCTGGAGGTGGTCGATTTGAATTCGCTACCCATGCAATGGTTACGCGAATTGCTCGCACTCATTGCGAAAGACGAACAATTGAATGAGAAGATATGCGCGACACGTCGAAGCGCGGGCGTGCCGTTCATGGTGCAGGCGCTCATTACAGCCGAATTGCGCGTGGGCTCCAGCAAATCGCTCTACTATGCCATGTCACATTTGCTGCAGTTATGTGCGGCGCGCGAACGCAGCGCCGAATCGCGTACGCATGCCTTGAATATATTGCGTGCGCTCTTCCGTTGCACCGATCTGAATGAGGCGGTGGTGGAGTATGTGAGCGACGGTGTCATTTGCGCCATACGTGGTTACAATGCCGAAACGTGGTCGGAAAAAAATTCGGCCACCTTACTCTTTGCGTCGCTTATTACACGCATTTTCGGTGTGCAGCGCACGCGCGATTCCGATAATTTGAATGTGCGCAATAAGATGACCGGACGGGTGTTCTTTTTGCGTTATCCCAAATTGTATGATTTCTTTCTGGCGCAGTTGCAAGAAGCCAGTGCATTGGTGCAGCAGCAACAGAAAGCGCATAACCTACATCCGCTATTGTTGTTGTTGAGTCGTCTATATCCGTCCGCACTGGAGGGCACGGAGTCCAATTTGAAGGTGGTTTGCCGCTGTTGCTTCAAGTAGACATTCTTATAATTTCGTAATGCTCTGTTTACTTACAGTTAAGCGAGTTTATACCGTACATAGCGAATTGTGCGAGTTGTCCTGAAATGCAGACGCGTTATCTAGCGGCAAAAGCTGTTGTGGCGCTAGTCTCCAAGGATGCCATACCGGCCACTGTACTGCAGATGTGTGCTGAGATTGTGGTGCGTACGAAACTGGTTTTATTTTAGATTTAATATTATTATTTTATTTTTCTGTTGCAATTTTTTATTATGTGTACCTATAGATCTCGGCTGATAGTCCTAAGAACTTGAATTTGAATGTTTTACATGGCCAACTGCTGCAGGTAAGTGTCAAGCATTATTTTATTGCCGCATATCTTCTACAAGCTTATGTTGGAAATATTCTTTGAGCAACTACCTGAAATTCGAGCTGGCGCACAGTGTCTCAATGCCATAAAAGCTGCCGTGAAAAATAGTTGGCAAACTTTGAAATAATTTGTTAGAAGCTATAAGTCTGAAGATAGCCAAGAAAGCTTTCTGCGAACGTGTAGAGAGCTGTCATGAGAACTCAAGGTTCAGGCGTATCCTACCTTTAAATGCAAAGGCAGGCCGATCGACAGTGTTTTGCAACAAGTAGTGTTATGTTCTTATACATACGTAATTTGCGGTAGACACCTTTCTCGATATCAAGGCCTTTAAAAATGTGTGGCCGGAGACGGCGCTTAATAAACTCGAAAAGTTTCAGGTTGAATCGAACCTCAAGCACCTCATATGTAGTTTTCTTTGCGACAGAATGGTCGTAACGGAGTGGTATATTGCTGCGAAGTGCGCTATAAGGCTCCGGGAAGCTGACAACTTGAATGAGTGCCTCGCACAGGCTACTCGTGACGGGTTTTTCTCTGCTACTCTAGGGATATTGATTGTAGGAGTCGGCAGTAGACGTACATACTGATACGAAGTGCAGCCTCCTTCAGGTAGCAGCAGAGCGACAATACGCTGAGCTCGAAGCTAGTTAAGAATGAAACATCTCGGTAGTCTTACCTTCGGCGAACCAGAAAAAATAACCGAAACTGACAGCCTTTTCAACAAATTTGTGACAGACTCAAAGCGCTTTGTCGATTTGTATTTAACTCTGTATTTATCTTTATTTATGCCTGTCGTAAGAGGCGACTAAGATCCTGGCCACCAGTCCAGAGCAGTATAGAAGCTCAACTGGTCGTAGCTTCGGCTACAAGGTCATACCAAAGACTTTAACCCGGTACCACGGGGAGCAGTAACCCCTGGAGTTCGCTCAAGTCTGCTCATTGGGTTTGGCCCTTTGTGGAGATTTGTGGTGGCTGTGGTTAAAACCCAAATCGCGGGAAGAACTGACTTTGTCAGTCGAATGTGGAGTTGCATTGCAACAGGGTGCCGGACCCGAAGTACGGCAGAGGTTTTAGATGGGCCTTGAGCCCTATCAAGGTGGTTAGTGTGTTCATGCCACACTGCCAATTGGTATTGAAAATGTTTACCCAATTTTCAGGGCGCTGATCGACGCATTGTATTGATCCGTTGTGCTTTTGAGCACCGTGGAGTTAAGCTGTCTACGCTGCGCAGATATTATATTTCATTTAATTTATAAATAATTTCAGATTTACATGTTACTGAAAGCAGTTAAGCGGCCGGATGCTGACCTAGTCGGTGATATAGCGGCCACATTGGTGGTAGTTCAGGAGAAAACTCAAATAAAAAACGCCGTTATACTCAAATTAATTTTGGATATTTTTATCGAGATACTACAAAGGTATTTACTATATTTGTGGATATATTTAAAACTATTTTAATAACTGCTTTTTGCCATAACAGCCAACAGAATCTCAGCTATGAACAACAAACCATACAAAACTTACTTTACTTCACCACGCACAGGGAGCTTTACAATGCTGAACTGAGCTTTTACTATCCGGTGCTGCGCAAATCTTTCTATATCTACAATTTACATACTCTACGTTTGACACTGCCATTCGGTGCGCTCTCCGATTACCTGCTTTGCCCGCCGCTCACACATGCCAGCATGCAATTGGAACAAGCAGAAGTTTGCCTCAATGTGATACTACTAATACTAAGGCCAGAGGAAATGGATTTGTCAGAATTCGAAATATCGCATGAAGAGCAGCGTTTTGTACGCGCTCTGCCCGCTGAGATGCGCGATAGTTTGGCCACAGAGTTGCGGCAGAGTAAAGCTCTGCATGCCACACTGAAGGAACTACTGCCGAAGCCACTCTACTATCCGGAGTGTGTGATGAAAGCGTATGCCATACTTAGTTTATTGGATAACTTCGATTTCACTTTAAGTCACTTGCTGAAAGAGTCTAAAAAGCACACGGGTGATGTTAAGTCACCGCTGACCATGTGTGTGGAGCGTTTGGTGCTTAAACAAGGCGGTGTCGACTCGAAGGTATCGCTATCTTATTTGGAATATTTATTGGAAATTTCACAAGCCTGGAATCCCGACTGTTTGAGGTTAGTGAGATATTTTTATACCCTGCACAGGGTACATAAAAGTTGAATGATTCAAATCAAGATAGATTTATTTTTATATCATCTTATGCTATAAGAAATCGACCTGTGAGAGGTGATATAGCTGGGAGCAGCCGGAAGTAATGTTTTATGCTTTTTGTTCAAATTTATCGGTTTCCAACTCAAATATATACATACATACTCAAATATATACTTACATACGTACCCACATATAAACTTATGGAAGTTAACTTTCAACACTTTCAGATTGAAGGCTGCACAAATCTTATCACACATAGCTGTACATTTTAATAAAGCTTTGGAGAAGAAAAAATTACCATTCGTACGTTTGTTTATTGGACTAACGCTGGCGCTGCTCATGGATGATGACTTTGAAATACGCGATTATACCGCTAAAATCGTTGTAAACAACATAGCCGACGACATAGGATTGAGTTGAGTATAATAACCTTTAAAATATATAAGGTTATAATCTTTCTTCTCTCTCTCTATCTCTCTCTTATTAGAAAGCGTTGTGTCGACTATGGCGCAGCGTCTCTTCTTGCAATCCATTGCCGATCAGCTGGAAGAAATGCGTGCCGATGACAATTACATAATCGAAATTTTCAAGACCATCAACGAAACAGTCACTTTAGATATTGGCACTGACGAAGACGTCAGCAATTCAACTAACGGCAGCAGCAGCGGCAGCAACAGCAGCGCCTCAACGGTGGGCGATCTGGAGGTTTTCGATAAAAATGAGGCGAACATCTTTGCCGAACCACAAAAAGTGATATACGATGCCATTGTTGTATTTAAAAATACCTTCACCACGCGACCGAAAGTATTGAGTTTTGTGGGAGCGACTGAGCCACTTTGAAATTAAATTGGCTATAAAGTTTTTATTATTTGTTAATGAAAATACTTCAAAACGTGATAGTGTGTATGACGCTAATTTAACTAGCCTTGTAGTTCGTTGTTATGCTAAAAGCACAAAAGTATATTTAAAAAAGGATGTTTGTTTCTTAAGCGAGTAGCAAAAGAACGTACAACAGAGTTAAACAAAAACTCACTGCAGTTATTGAATAACCTGCAAAAATATTCTACATTTTGCTTTTTGCAGTTGATATGAAAGTGTTTCGTAGAATCCTGAATACTTATTTTTTGCATTTCGCAATATTACATTTGAAGTCGCTTATTTTTCAAACAAAAATGCGTTGAATTTTAAAAATATGATTTTTATATTTATATATTTTTACTTAATTACATCCTTTTTTCAAATTAAGCGTGTATTCTGTTGGCGCTTGTTCTCAAGAGAACGCTGCTATTGGTGCTAGTTTTCCTAAAATTACATATAAATTGACTTCTGTTTGCTGGAAAGTGTGTTTTTATGTGGCAGTTTAATATTTGCTGTTTTAAGTATGTTTGCAAATTGTTGCTGTCACAATTTACCGTTAAAAATGCATACATTTTTGTTTGATTGAGTGTGAAAGTATAAGTGTGTTTTAAAAAATAAATTCAATAATTAAAAAAAGAATTTAATAGAAGAAAAAATATAAAATTAATTAAATGAAAAAAGATAAGTAAAAATTAAAAAAATTAATAACAATTAAATAAAAAATAAAAATTAAAATAAAAATAAATGAAAATATTCAAAAATAAATTAAATAATTAAAAAAAATAAGAATTTAATGGAAATTAAATTAAATGAAAAAGGATGAATAAAAATTAAATAAAAATTAAAAAATAAAATAATTTAATTAAATTAAACATATAACCTGTATAAAATAAAAATAATAATTTGAAATTAAATTAAATAAAAAGATTTAAAAATATATATATATAATAGCAATTAAATAAAATAAGAATTAAAAATTTTAATAAAAATTAAACAAAAAATAAAAAATAAAATAATTTAAAAATATGAATTAAATTACATAAAAAAAATTATAAAATTAAAAATTATAAGTTAAATTACATAAAATTAGATTATTAAAAAAATAATATTAACAATTGAATTAAAAGTTAATTTAAAAAATGGTTAAAAAAGAATGAAACTAAATACAACAGAATTAAAATAATTACATTAATTACCAAAATATAATTTATATAAAAAAACATCGTACAAACAAATTTTTATTGAAAATAAATTAAATCAAATGAAAAAAATTAAACCAATAAAATCGTTTAATAAACAAGCAAATTAAGGGGTTATAACTACTTTCAAAACAGAAAAAACGCGTTTTCGTGAATTTTTTAAGAGTCATTTAATTCAATAACTTAATTATAATAATGTACATTTACAGAATGTAATCTACTTTACATCTACATTTTGAAAAAATTCAATTCCCATTATGCCGTAGCCGATTTCGGGAAGGATCTCTGCAGAATAATAAAAAATTTTTAAAAATCCAGTAAACAAAATAATTTATTATCACAACATATGATTTTTATATATAATGTTGTCAAAATTTTAATTTTTGACAAAATGACGGTTTCGGAAAAATAATAGATATTGGGGAAAATTTACACTTCGGAAATTGTAATTGATCATTACCTGGCAAATATATGTATGTATTTAAAAAGGTCATGCGAAAGTTTCAAGTCTAGACATTTTGGAGAGATCACCGACTCTGAACGTTTCGAGAAATACATACATTTAATTCGTATAATATTTTCAAAATAATTTTCTTATTTTAATTTAGTAATTTTTTTATTTTAATTTAGTGAATAACTTAATTAAAAAGATCGATCAAAAAGGAATTTAATTAAACTAAAAAATAATCAATAAGAAAAAAACTAAATTAAATAAAAAAAATTAAATTAAATTTAATTAA
The DNA here is from genome assembly GCF_016617805.1 of Bactrocera tryoni. Classification (NCBI taxonomy): domain Eukaryota; kingdom Metazoa; phylum Arthropoda; class Insecta; order Diptera; family Tephritidae; genus Bactrocera; species Bactrocera tryoni. The sequence goes on along the minus strand of NC_052502.1, from coordinate 68,702,500 downwards.
ATATTGGAATAAAATTAAATTAGAAAAAAAATTAAAAGAAAATACTAAATTAAATAAAAATGTATATAAATTAAATTAAATTTTAAAAATTAAAAAAATAAATAAATTAAATTAAATAAAAAAAATAAATAAATTAAATTAAATATAAAAATAAAAAAATTAAATATAAAAAAATTATTTAAATTAAATATAAAAAAAAATAAAAAATAAAAATAAATTTAAAAATATTTAATATTAAATAAAAAGGCTATGCTGTGCAATTTTTGCAGTTATCCTTTGTACATTATATATGTATGTATGTACATACGTAAAATGTTTATACACTTATTCTAAGCACATAATGGGGAGAAGAAACACTCTATATCTACATATGTATGTATTTATTTTGCTACTAAAGTACTTGATTTACTTAGTCTGAGAGCACTTGAATTTATAAAGTTTTTGTTGCTTGAACGTTGCAACAAAAAGAATTTAATTATTTTTGACTTAAAACTTTAATACCAACAAAAACACCATAGTGTTTTTGTCTCGAAATTAATGAAATTTTATATTTTTTAACGTACAAAATGCAGCTTTACAAATGTAACTGTGAAACCGCCTATATCAGTTAGCTTCAGTGTAATAAAGCTCAACATTTTCATTGTAAAATATGTTTGTGAAAAAAATTTGCATTTGAAAATGAACTTTATACTTAATTAAATACTCATTGTACAATCATTATTTTTCAAGTCCTTTTTTTTACTGTTTTAAGTAGAAAAATCATTAAATGCAAACTTTTCATTAATGTGTAAAATGAGTTTTGTAAGCATAACAGTAAAATTTTGAATAAATTTCAAAATATATTTTGTGTATGTAAATTGTAGTATTCGTAATATACAAGCCTTAAATATGTTTTTTTTATAAAATTGTCTTACAGTGTATTGTGTGTATTTGCTTAGAAAAAAAAAATTATATTAAAGTGGCGTTGTGTTATATAAAAATCCGTTTCTATATTCTATTTCTAAAGCCTATATTTTTTAATTGTAATGTTTCCCAAATTCTTGTAATTCAAAAACTAACCTCACATTTGCAAAGCTATTTAAAAAATTCCGTATATTAAGAAATGTGCTTAAAAGTTGATTTAGAAATTGAACTCACACGTTTAAATTGAAACACAATAAATTTATTGAAAATCAACTTTTATTTATGGTTACTATCTACATATGTATGTATGTATGTACATACATACACATATAGTAAAACACTTAAACAGGAGTAGTTTCGCGATAAGCGCTATTTAAAATCGCACGCCCACTTGAGATTGCCGTAAAAATCATGGCTTGAAAATTACTGTGAATTAATTTATTCTGGAATGTAATTTGATTTTTTTTATTTTTCTTTTTGTAACAAATTAAAAAAAATGTGTGTATATTGCTGAAGAATAAACACTAAATAATACTACAAATATAAAAATAATTTTTTTTTGATATTTAGCATATTATTTAAATTTTTTTTTGTAGTTTTTTTTAAATTTTTTTCGAATTATATATTTTTAACTAATATTCTGTAATTTTTTCGTATTTATATAGTTTCCCAATTTTGGGTACTTTACCTCATTTTTATATTTAATAATTTAATAATATATTTAATAACTTGTTTTTCAAGATACTGTTCACCCTCCTAAATAAATGTACTGCCTCCAGCTACCTAAACAAACATTTGTGCTTCAGTAAAAATATAAAATAAAAGATGTAACTTAATAATGTAAACAAAAAATTGTAAAAACCAATTTATGAATTTTAAATTAAAATATAATTATTATATTTATGTATGAATAGCAATAAAATATTAGAATAAATTTTAAATGAATTCTTAAAAATACATCACTATTTTTTATTTTTTTTTTCAGCTAATTTACGAAAAACTTTAATCCAAAATAAAAAAAACAACGAATTTTCTTGTATATTAAATACTTAAGTTTTAAAATTTTTTTGTGAAGTCCATAAAAAAATCTTAAAGTTAAAAAACAATATTTTATGATTTTTTGTTGTATTGTCAAATAATAAATTTTTAAAATTTGTATGTGGTCGCTAAAAGAAAAAACTTTGAGTAAAAAAAAATGCTTTGACTTTTTGTTGTGTCTTAAATATTTCAGTTTACAAATATTTACACAAAGTACATAAAAATTTTAAATAAAAAAATATTTTATGAACTTTTCAATTAAAAAAACTTTCAGAGCAACTTTTGTGGAATTTATACTTTTTTTAAATACCTTAATTTTATTTTGTATTCTTTTTTATTTACGTTTTGCTTTACACTGAAAATGGTTAATAAAAAACTTTAAAATTCAAAAAAACATAAAACATTTTAAGTTTAAATTCTCTCCACATAATACTTCATTTATAGTGGATTTTTGTAACCTCATTTGTTTAATATTTTGGTTATGTTTTTAAAAATTAAAATTTTTTTTTTAATTAATATTTCTCTATAGATTTTTGAACTTTAATAGAGTAATTTTCGAAGAGCATAAGAGTTTTTCCAAAATTTTAAATATTTTTTATTAAGTTTAAAGTTAAGTTTTTCAATAACATATCAGTTTTTCGGATTCTAAAATATTTTTTAATTAATTTTAAGGTTAGGATTTCAACGTATTCCGAAAAAATTATAAAAGAACTGTAAACGGACGTGTTTTATAAAAGTTTACTCGAACAATTCCCTAAAAATATCCTGTAATATAATGTAAGATGTAAAAAATGGAGTCATGTGTAGAAGTTTATGTATGCAAGTGAGGAAAGTTCTCTGAGTGCTATTCACTTGAGAGTGGGCAGAAACGATTTTTTTACATATGGCTCAAGCAGCTTACGACTTCCGGTCTTAGACTAGGTAGCCAAAAAACATCCGTTGCAAGGCGAGCCAAAGTGAGAAGGCGGATCATCCCTCCCTAGGGTTGTGCGCTGGGTTTGGAAGCGCCACTTAAAAAAGCACACCCAATGATAAGGATACAACAGCTGCGGGTGGCCTACTTTACGGCGCATGCACATTAAAGCTTGGTGAAAATAGACCATAAGTGGTTGTTGTTATTGTTTTACATAAGTATACAAAAACGCATTTGATAAGAAAAAGATGCAATTTTATTTAATTTGTTTACATTACATAGTATTACAATGAAAAGTTTGAATTTAAACTCGTGTTGCATACAATAAGAAAATTAACTAGAAGCAACATTTTTTTTCAGACAAAAAAAAATTATTAGAATACAATTCAGCTACTTTTCACTTCACTTAAATTGGTTAACTAAATTAGCATAACATTGAATCCATTAAGGTAGCGTATATATATATATATATATATATATACCAATACATACATATTTGCTATAGTCAAATGATGAAACAGTGCTGCCACTGCCGGGCATAATCACAGATTTATGCAACCAAATAGTTAATAGTATGCCAAAAATACTGACCACGCATGCGCAACAGTTGCCACATTTCATTGTTTTTGACTACAAACTGTCTTCATATATATATATGTATATGTATATATTCATACATTTTATTTTACCATGCAACTTATATAATTCTAGGTAGTAAATATAATTTGGGAGAGAAATTAGCATCTCACTATGCATACAAATAAACAATTATATATCTATATATAAACGCTTATCAAGTATCACAATCATTCATTACAATTTTGTAGCCTTTGTGAAATTAAATCGATTTTTTATAATTTTTTCTATAAACATACATATACAATATGAAGCGCATAACGGCAAATTAGAAGGAAATTTACTTTGAAGAAAAAACCCAAGAACCGAAGTGTGGTGTAATATTAATGCAGTAAATACAGGCCATGGACTTTAATATATATTAATATTTTTAATTTATATAGTAATTAAAAAAAATTAAATTTTTAGGTTAAAACTTTTTGAGCGCAAGAAAAAGATTTTGTATTGTGAATGCGGAACGCACAAAAAAATTCACTTTCAAAATTAATTGTGTGCGAATTGATCACTATAAAACTGTGGAAAACTGTGGTGATAAAGTAAAATAGCAAAAGTGGTTCATTTGGGTTATGTTGCTCGTTTTATAAGGGACCTGACGTTGTTTGTCAAGCAGAAATAATATTTTTTCAAAACCAGCAACAAATTATGTTGGAATAGACCCACAGTACTTATTAGCAAACAAAATGCATAATTTAGTCAGAGACGACTTATGCTATTTTAAGATATAAGCACAGCTATATTGGTTTACTATTGCCATAAGCATTAAATATTTATTTTAGAAGCGTATAATCTCTTATATAAGAAATTCACCACACTTGTATAAGAAACTAGCAACTTTTACATATGAAACTGAGTACTTTTGTACAAGAAACTGACAACACTTGTATAAGAAACGACTACTCTTATATAAGAAATTGACCAATCTTATATTAGAAACTACCCACACTTATATAACAAAGTGACCACTTCTAAACAAGAAACTAACCACTCTTATAAAAGAAACTGACCACTTTTGTGAGAAGCAAAGCACAACTGCTTAGTTCACTGGGCGCATAACCGCTCAAACGCTTCATATCTATATATGTATGTCTATATAAAGTTAATTTTAACGAATACAATGTGTGAAAATGAATATCAATGAGAATATGTGGCAATGCTTATATTTGTGTGTGCGAATTTTTACGATTTGTAGGCCTTTTACTGCTCAGTCCAATATGCAAATGCCGCCATACCAGTGGCATATGCGTATAAATGCAAACTTCAAACAAAAAAAATTATAGCAAAGTAATTTATGCGCATGCGCATTCAATCGGCGCTGCCGTTATTAGCATTGTTGCTGCAACTAGCGGTCGGCTCGCATTGCTTTGGATCGGCACATTTATCACAGACACGAACTGGCTCATCCCAGCCATGCTCGGGCACTGGCTGGCGTTGTTGTGAGCATTTTTCGCAAACCGCTTTACCGCAGCGCCGACAATGATGACGCGGACAGTGGCCAATCGGCGATGGTATGTTACATTTGCCGCCACCATTCGATAGATTACTTGTGACACTATCACTCATATTGCCATTGGCAATATTGTCTTTTGCTTGTGTGTCATGTGTGTGTTTTGTGCTTCGGCTGCTAGTGGAGGCGCCACTGGCCTTTGCTATGGCTAGCTCTTCGGCAGTGCCGAAAAGTGTCTGACAAATGTAGCAGGTGGGTGAACTGGCGTCCGATACCCAGTATGAGGGCCGTGCAGTGTCCTTGATGATTCCTGTGTGAAAGTTTATAGATATATATATTGTTTTTTTTTTATGAAAATATAACTTGTTTTTGTTATAATATTGCAAACCTTTGGTAAATTCATAGGCACCCTTTGTTATGTTGCCCAACGGATTGATGATCACCTCGCCGATTTGGCGCAGACTTATGTCAGCTTGCTCAGTCGTTGTTTGGCCTGTGATATTATTATTTGGATTTGAATTTGAATTGGAATTGGTATGATTAAATGCTTCGGTTGTATTTGCTGTACAATAAGAAATGTATATATATGTATATAGATGTATTTGTTTTAGAAAATGAAACAATGTGTAATGAAAATAAACAAAACTATTTAAAATGCAAATCTAACGTTAAATTGTCGAAACTAGAATTTCTAAACGGAACGCACAGCAAATGAAAATGCGAAGACAAGAGATTTGTAAAAACTGTACATATACCGTATGTAGTACAGAGCAAAATGGAGAATTTCAAAGCTGGGTCACACAATTTATGTTAAGTTAGAGAGCTTTGAAAATAAAACACATTGTTCAACGCAAATTGGAGAGTTTCAAAAATTGGTCACAAAATTTATCTTATGTTAAAGAGTTTCGAATATCAATCTTGTGCAAGTACAAATTGGAGTTTTGAAAATTAAACACATTGTTAAGAGAAAAGTGGAGAGTTTCAAAACTTATCTTAAGTTAAAGAGTTTCGAATATCAAACGCATTGTCCAAGTACAAATTGGAGTTTTGAAAATTAAACACATGGTTCAACGCAAATTGGAGAGTTTCAAAACTTATCTGAAGTAAAAGAGTTTCGAATATCAAACGCATTGTCCAAGTACAAATTGGAGTTTTGAAAATTAAACACATGGTTCAACGCAAATTGGAGAGTTTCAAAACTTATCTGAAGTAAAAGAGTTTCGAATATCAAACGCATTGTTCAAGTAGAAACTGGAGTTTTGAAAATTAAGCACATTGTTAAGCCCAAAGTGGAGAGTTTCCAAACTTATCTTAAGTTAAAGAGTTTCGAATATCAAACGCGTTGTTCAAGTACAAATTGGAGTTTTGAAAATTAAACAAGTTGGAGAGTTTCAAAACTTAGTCACACAATCTATCTTAAATAGAAGAGTTTCGAAGTACATTTTGGAAAGTTCAAAACTTAACGACACATATACATACATACATATATAGCATGACCAAACAAAGGACAATTTTATATGATATACGTAATTTGGTTCAATTGGATAATTTCCAAAATCAGTTACAAAATTCAGCGCATGTTGCGTCAAAACTCAAGCACACAAGACTCACTAGGAATAAGAAAGTGTGAATAACTGAATTTTTCCAAATTTTGCATTTCTTGCTAACGAAAAGTGATAATTTAAAATTTAACGGGTGATCCAAGTAGAGGTATTTTTTTGGTAGTCTTTTTTTGACATTAAATTTGAAGTTTCTGTTTTTTTTTTTGAAAAAGTAGGGAACCTCGAAATGGATCATAAAAATAACGTTATATTTTAAAGGAATTATAAAGACTTTGGGTTTTTCCTCCATCTTTAACTTTTAGGCGCCGCTATTAGTGGAACAAGCTACAGTTTTATAAAACTGAGCTGATGCCAACGTAGGAAATAGGTTGGACACTACGAAAGCCCCGCTTCCAGCAAAGTGGATAACTTTGGTATACACTTTAAAGTTTTTATAAAACAATGCGTTCAAAATTCCAAATTTTGAAAGAATATTTAGTTTAGGCCTATTACGGCACATTGAGGATACTTGTTTACAGCCAGGAACTGACTCTTAGGCAAGTTACCACAAAAATTTTCAATAGGAAAACGGAAAGGATTAGTAATTGCACAGGTCTACTCTTACATGTCAGACAAACACGGTTTTCCAGCATTCTAACAACCGATCAGAAAAAAACGTGTATGTATATATGTATATGAAGGACTATGTATAATATTTTCTTACCCGGCACTCCATTTGGCTGTTTCTGCAACAGCGTATAACATATATTACACACACGCACCGGATCTCGCCAGCCACGCGCTGGCACTGGCAACTGATTCATGCTACATGCGTGACAAAAACCTTCGCCACAGCAGCGACAGTGATGCTTAAGCAAACCAGTATTTTCGAAAACTTTCTTGCATGCATGGCAGCTCTGTAAAAAAAGTAACAGTAAAATACTTTGTATTAAAATTTGTTTTTTTTTTTGTATTTACAATAATTTCGCTATTTGGTTTCCAATAACTGGGTGCCACCCAATCCGCTAACCAACCGGTTACAGCATTCGGATGTAGCTTCGGCAATGCATCGCCGAGCGTGGATACTTTATCCAGCACCATTTGTGCCGAGTGTGTGGGACCTTTTGGCTCCCAAGCGTGTACAATAATGGATCTGTAGAAATGGTTACAATATAATATATGGTAAGTTTATAGCGATATTTCAAAATTTTTATAATTATATAAAATTTATAAAAAGTAAAATTGACTAAATTATTTTAAAATGTGCTTCAAATTTACCTAACAGCTGTCTCTTCCGGTGATTTATTGCCAAACCAATATTGTCGTGATCTGTAAATTTCGCCGCAAGTTGGACAATCGATAACGGCGCCCTTCCAGGCATATTTTGCCAGTCCGGACCAGGAGCTGTCGCTGCGTGTTTGTGTAGTAAATGTGACGACGTTCTGTCGTGGAAAAGAAATGGCATTAACATTTGATTTAACTTCTAGGAAAATAGATATTAACAATAATAAATAAATTGAAGTTATATTACACCAAACATAACATGGGGTAAGCCGTTATAATTAGAATAGAGTGAACAATTGATGATTTTGTGATGACTTGGCGAAGGCATGGAGCGAGGTTTAGGGAGAAGAATGTGAATGGGACTCTGGAAGTCGAATTAATACCCATAATAGGGTACAAGTAGTCTTGAGAAATTAGAGTGAACTAGTGAACTTCCCACAATAACATTTCAGATATTTATACAGACTCGAATCCTTGAGTTCACGCATTATATTGACCGTTTTTTGTATGCCCATTTAAAACAAATAATCTAGCGTTTATTGTTGTTGTAGCGGCAGAATTTTGCGAGTTGACAGGCCTGGCGGAATAAAAATCCGAGTCCGTAGCGGTTACGTAGACGTGACTCTTGTGGGAACGGATCTAACTATCTAAATAACTCTGTCCAACCATATCCAAGCAACTCGCTTTCTGAGCTTACGTTTTAAGACGAGTTGGCTGTTCTTGGCCGAATATAAATACGGGTTACGGGTTCCCACCACAGTCGATTAAGATATTTATCTTGACAGCTTTCTTAAAAGCACTTCAGGAATGTTTTCTGGTGCTACAACAACAATAACAAACAGCTCAAGGTGTCTCGAGAATTCAGAGCAAATATCCCGCTATTACGTTCTTGATATTTTATTTGGTTACTCGATACTTATACGCGTCAAACTCCTGAGTTCTAGCTCTATACTGATCGCCTTTACGAAAACAATTTTCTTCATTTGCAAAAAAAAAAAAATGAAAACATGTAACGGACTTTTGTAGATGATTTAGGTTAGGTTAAAGAGCTAACAAGAGCTTTGGATAGCTAAAGCAGCAGACATCTTTAATTTTGGAGGAACTTCTGCTTGACGGTTTTTAAAGCTGAAGAATAATTACTTTAAAATAATAACAACAATTTTCACTCACCATTTTGCCTTTGTTGTAGCATTTCTCACACATATACTTTTTATTGTCATACTGATGCTGATAATTACATTGGTTTTGGTTCATATGGCCATCGCCGTCACTCATATGGCCCATTGAACGTTGACAACGCTGATTGCATGCCTCACAGCGCACTGGACAAGTGAAAAATTGCTCGGGAAACGGATTTATGGTTTCCTCAGTAATTTCACCGGAGAATTTCGTATTGAGCGCATTCATCGCTTTGAACACAACACTGGGATGACGTGGTGAGCGTACGGTGGTATTGGCGATTTCCAATTTGATGGCATCCCTTAGTTTGCTATAATCGGTGGCCAAATGTTTCAGTGTTTGTACGCCAATATAGCGCAACGAGCTAAACGCGTTTATTTTGTGGTTATGCATGTCGAATTGTTTGCGCAATTGATCTTCGGCGCTTTCGGCGACAGCTGTAAATGAAGCAGGCAAGTGGTGATATAATAATAAAAAATAAAACTATATTATTTTCAGTTACTTACAGCTGTCAAGCGGATTTGTATGCTGTGTTTCGTGGAAGATGAAGACGGCGGGGCCAAGCGTTTGCGCTGTGCCTGGCACTGGCAGCGACTGTAGTGCCTGCGCGAAATGCAAGCAGAATGCTTCCGACGCAGAGCCCAAAAACTCATACATATCGCTGTGTAAGCGCTCGGAGCGTGTGCGATAAATGACAATATCCGACACGGCAAGTATCTGTAGTGAAGTTTTGGATAAGTAACATAATTATTAAGCTATGTAGCGTACTCTCACCTTCAACAGCATGCGCGTGCGTCGATTCTTCTGCTTGGAGGTGCCCAACAGGCCCTCCGTATCCAGACAAAGCACGTCCATGTTGCGCTGTAAAGCCGCATACACGCCTATCGTGCAGGAACTCTGCTCCGCTGACGTTTTGAACACCTCAGCGCCGCCGAAGAACGTGTGGTTCATGGTGTGTGACTTGCCATCTCCGGTGTTGCCAAATATAGAGATCACTTTGATTTTTGTATCATCGCTGCATTTTAGTCGCTGACGGAAACGGTCTGCGGTCGCTATACGCAAATTTTCTTCAGCATCCATGAGCAAAAACGAATGATCTGTGGAGTTATCGGTCAGCTCATATTTGGCAACGGGTGAGCAGCAATCAATTGATGTGAAATCATCGCTGGCATGGCTTGGACCTGTTGTTGCAACATTCTGTGAAATGAGTAGAAGAAAAGTGGAGAAAGTATTAGAAGTGTTAATAAAATTAAACTAATAATGTAATATGTACAATATAAAATTTAGAAAATTTAAAAATGCATATGTAAGCAAGAAATTCGATTTGAGGTTATGATTTTTTGGCTTTACGGAATTACTATTTTTTTTTTTTGTAAATTGTAAGAGCATATAATGAAATGATTAATATATAGAACATTATAAGTTGAGATTATGTCCAATATTTTTTATATTTAATTTGGTATTTAATTGTTTGAAAATTTTAAGTGTACATAGGAAATAAAAATATTATAGGCTATTTATATGTATATATACAGTATATCATTAGCAATAAACAGAAAAATTTATTTGAGGTTAGGTATTATTATAATTTTTTAATTTCTAAATTATGTTGAATGAATCGGTGGAAAATTTGGGTCGTTGACGCAAATACCACAATAATTACTACTTATTTTTATCTAACAGCCGTATTTGATTTGTGGTCTCTCAGTGTAATTGACATCGTAGTCAGATCCAGCAGAATGGTAATGCGCACTTCTAACTACTACAATATACCAACCGCCATCATTTAAGACTCACACATTTGAGATATTGATACAAATGAATGTATTTAACTGTGTTTTTATACCCTGAACAGCTCAAAAAAACATCGGAGCCATGTCCTCTGCAATCTGCAATTTTACACAAGCCCGATAGGAATCAAGTCCTGCTAAGGAACAATTTTTTATATAACAAGATCTCTATACGAAATTTGACATTTAATATTGTCCAAAGTAACGGCACAATGTCCGAACAAATTGTTCAATTCAGACCACTATAGCATAGAGCTGCCATACAAACTGGCCGATAAGAATAAAGTTGTTATCTAGAAACTTTTTTTATTTTTGAAGGGTATTAAGGCTTCGGTGCAACCGAAGCTAATATTTTTTCTTGTTTACAGTTAAGGAAGTTTCTGGAAAACTTCATAAAAACACTTTTTGATTTTAAAACGCGATGGGATTTCTCACCTCATCATCCAACCACACAGCTTCCCACATAGTTTCAAACACTAAAACTTGGTTTTAATAATAAGCAGACAAATAAGTAGATAATTATAGAAAAGATTTTTAGTGCACACAACTTCAGTTTTGCAATAGTATTAAATACATAAGCACATTGCACATTAAAAATGCATATTTATTTGCACTCATTTATCCACTTATCACAAACATAACAAAAATAAATTAAATAAAATTGCAGCCAAGACAATAATAAATAAATTTTGCAAAAAATGAAAATACTCTGCGTTACTGTCTTTCCGAAAAAGCGCAAAAGTTAAATATCTCAATTGATTTCAGCGCTTTAGGCTTGTTATTTGACTCTACTTGGCCGAAATGCTATTGCTGTCGCTTTGTGGTTGGTCGACTGCAGTTTTTTGCTTTAAAAAATTTAAAATATAATAATAATAAATGCAAAGATGGAGACAAAGCAAAGAACAGCTGAGTAGCGGCAAATAAACAAATGAAATAAAATAATAAACAAATCAGTGAAATTCAGCAAAATACTCTGAGAGTGATAACGCGCAGAGGAAAAGTAAACGCTGGTGATAAATAGACGGCGGCTACGTCAGACGAAATGCAAAAGCATATAGATAACGAGTATATTGCAGGAAGGTGTACATATGTATGTACATATATGCATTCAAACATACACACATATGTAAGTAAAATATGTATAAAAGAAAATCAGCATGAAATTGCATTTTATTACAAAAATAATAGAAACAAATATTTTTGTATATGTTTATATGTACATATATACATATTTTTTTAACATTTTGTAAATTTATAATTATTTACAAAAGGTTACAAAAAGTTAATGAATAACAGTTGGTACAGGAAACGCCTCCATATTTATAACAGAGTGCATTTATTTATAATTTTGTATATAATACATATAAATACATAAATTTATGATTTTCCAAAATATATTTTTTAAACAAATTTGAGCTTATTTAGTATTTATACCGTAAATAGGGTATATTGGGTATACACAAAGCTTGTTACAACCAGAGTAAACGTCAAAGATGCTATAAAATATACATACATATTAATAATTAGCGTAAAGCTGAGTTAATTTAGTCATCTCCGTCTATTTGACCGTCTGTCTGTATATACGCGAATTGGTCCCTTAGTTTTTGAGCTATTGTTCTGAAATTTTGCTCACGTCTTTTTTTCACCAAGAAGCTGCTGAATTGTTGGAAACGTCGATATCGCATCACTATAGTATCGAGCTGTCTTACAACCTGAACGATCAAAATCAAGATCTTGTATGGACAACTTTTCTATTTGTCAAGATATCTTTACGAAATTCCGCGCAATTTATTGTCTAAGATAAGCGGTAAAGTTTGAAAACAAATTGTTCAGATCGGACAACTACGTAAGTATATCATACTTGTATAGCTGCTATACAAACTGAGCGATCAAAATGAAATCTTTGTATGAAAAACTAATTTATTTGGCAAGATATCTTTACGAAATTTGGCGTGGATTATAAACGGTATAGTTTGCGAATAATTGGTTCCGATCGGATCATTATAGTATATAGCTGCAAAACAAACTGTACGATCAAAATCAAGATCTTGTAAGGAATTTTTTTTATTTTATTAGTGAAGGGGAGTATAGATTCAACTGATACACCGCTATCAACTTAGTAAGTCGCAATTAACCATTTTTGCTAAAAAGAATTGATATTTTAACAGTTTTTGTGTAATAAAATGCATGATTTAATATTATATTACGCATATGTATCAGTTTATTGTATGAAAGCGATAAGATATGGTTGAAAACCTTTTACAAAAGTCAATGTACTGCAATATAGGCTAGCACGTTTTTGTTTTCATTTTATTTTTAGTGCATACGCATATACTTATAAATGTACATATGTATGTATATTAAATACACAAAAGGCGAGGAAGGTGGTGTATTAAGCCTACTTACTCATATTTATGCATATACTTATGTATAATATAAATACGATAAAGTGACTATAAATTAAAACCGAAGGAAATATAAGTATGTATATTATATACAAGTCGCTGAGATTATATGCTTTTTTACGATACATGCATGACACAATTCCAAAAGCAAAGCTTTAAATTCATAATAGCAAGGAGTTGAGTCAAAATGTGTTTATAACCGTTATCTGTAAACTGAAATAAACTTTTTTTGCGACCAGTAAATGCAATGTGAATTCGTACATACATACATACATACATTGATTGGTGTTTGCCAATCTATAAAAGAAATAAAAAATATTATACACAATTAAATGTCGCGTTTTTTACGTTTAACATTTCCTTTCGCGCATATTTATATTCTAAAAAATGTATACATACATATATGTATATTTATAATTATCGCATACGCTAAGATGAGTCATACCTCAATTTGGAAATTTTTAAAAAGCATAAATTAAAATGTAATTGCACACTCTATTGAATATGTACATATCAAGTAGAGGCATATAAATGTACATACATGTATGCACATTTGTTTAATAAATATTAACACCTATACATATGTATTTCTGATCAGCTGTTTTCAATGAATACATTTTTGAACGATCAAAACGATGTCTCTGTATGGAAAACTTTTTCATTTGACGAGATATCTTCACCAAATTTGTCGGGGTATGGTTGTTGTTATTGTAACGACAGAAAACATTCAAGAAGTCTTTTGGAGGAATGCTGCTGGATTGAAAGTCCTTGGTCGGATAAAAATCCGGGTCCGTTGAGGTTACCTCGACTGTCGCGGAAGCGGATTATTATCAAATGCAACGGTATAATATCCGAAGAAATTATTCAGATCTTAAGATAAAATTAAACTTTTGTTTGAAATCTTTTGTGTATGTGAAATGTATTTTAAAATGCTATTTGCGACAATTGTTTATTAAAAAAGAAAGAATAATACTATATTGTATCAATAACATTTTTAACTCTGTGGTTCATATATACTATATAAACATACATACATGCATAAGTAATACATTGTATTTTATTGATTTTGAAAAAGCGCGATCTTCAGTATTTTTATATTTTGGTTAATAAAATTTCACATAACAAACTTTTTTTGCATTAACTAGAAATAATGATTTGCTATTGCGCAATTCGATTTCGTGATTATTAATATACAAACATATGTACATATTTATAAATGTTAAAAAGTACATATGACGAATGTTCATAATAAAGTTAACTATTAAAAAAACATACATACATATATACACATATAAATGGAGACAAATAGAGGAAAGATGTTTGTGTTAATCGTAACAATAAACTGCGAAATGTGTTTGTTTATAAATAAAACTATTTCAACAAAGTCAAAAACATGCTAATTACACTCATGTTATACTATGTACGAAAACATCCATACATACATACATATGTATTCATATATGTATGTAGAAGAAGTTTGTACTTAACAGCTTGAGGTAGGTAGTCACGTTTCAATCAGCTGTTGGTGTCAGTGTCAAAGCCACATAATGTTATTGGTATCAAACAAAGTGTTTTAGTAAGGTAAAAAATATACATACACTTACTTAGGATACCCGTTGAGTGAACGCTTAAAGCAGAGCCGAGCGCATTTTTCTATTCACGCTCGGCTTGAGCGTCCACACTGGTACCCTTATGTACATAAGTATGTGTTTTTGTGGAGTGAACAACAAGTTTCGCATTAGCATATTCTATTTGTTGCAGATATCAGTAAATGAGGCTTATGAAATATTAAGTTAAGTTAGAATTCATGTGGCGTATTCCAAAAACCGATATACTTAAACATTTTTTCTAAGATTGGTTGGGAACTCAACAGAATTTCCGTAATAGCGTTGTTGCAAAAATTACACGTGCTGTAGCCAGAGCCAATGCGCCGCTTTTATAGAAATTAATTATTATTAATTTATTATTTTTGTTTTTTTTTTTTTTCAAATAATTGATGCAAATAGTTTTGTTTTTGCAAGATAATGTAAGTCATAAGGTTGAACTTAGAGTCGCATAATTGTAATCTTTATTTCAATGACGCTGCACAGTCTAAAGCTAAGGAGGCCAGGCTATGTTATCAGCGCAGTTTGTGTTTTTTTAATTCACGACTCGGATGAAGTATAGTGACACACCTTCTTCCAACATGCGTTATTTTCTTGATTGTTGCATATATATGTATATATGCATGTAAATATCAAAGTAAATATGTATGCAACGAATGTTATTGTCGCTCCATCAATATGATATTTACTTGAGGTCGCCATTGCGTTATCAGTACAGCTGTTAGGGCAGTTTTATACATGGAACACTTATCGTGAACTCATGAACACATTATTTTTTTTTATTTCTTAGCATTTTTAGGCGATTTTGTGGTTAATTTCTGCTACGCAATTCATGATTTTCAGACATGTGTTCTGCTTTGCGGTTTGCTCATTCTATTGTTTTTTTCAAAGTCATTCGAATTACCACAACTATTGCGAAAATCTGTGCTTGTAATCGAGGCTTAACAATAAACAGAAACTACAAAACTCACCCCGATTCCAGGTGGCGTTTCCAAAGCCTCCATTATGGCCGAATTGGCTCCTAGATGTTTGTTAAACATTTAAACCGGCTAGTTTATACAAACACTGTGAAACACGTTGTTTTTAAAATAGTTTATGTTTTAAGCGTAATATAAACTTTTTCACTGCTTCGATTTTAAATTGCTTGTAATCTGAAAACTTGCTTTGTCTGGCGTTAATGAAATTCCTCAAATGTCAAGACAAAGGCAAGGGAAACGCTTTAGCACCGCCGATTTTATGTTTCCTGTATTTAGCCACGCCTTAAACTGCGTATATCACACAAATAATTGCACATGCACAAATATTTCTTGAATTGCTTCTGATTAAGCATAAATAGTTTAAAATTTTAACCTGATATCTGTTTAGATTTTTCACTTCTAAAGATAGTTCCTATTTTCACTACTTGACAATAATGCAATACCAAGAAGAAAACAAATCAAACAACATTGCAATAATAAAGAAACGATTTGAGAAATAGAACGTAAGTGTTGCCAAGTTTCTGCTGCTGTCGGAAATAGAAAAATAGTAGTTCTACCCCTACAAAACGGGTAATAGTTAAGTAACAGGTCATCGATAGGTTATCGGTAATCAATGCCTTCGTTATCCGTACGTGCTTACCTTATTATAATTATTAATATAATAACTATTAAATATATTTTTTTTTATTTAAATTACTTGCAAATTGTAAAGTTGTGCATGCGTGAACATCATTTTATAAAAAGGAGTTTGTGAAGTATTAGTAAAGTACTTTCTTTAATTTTTGGTTTCACCAAAATGCAACTCTGTATGTCGTCATCTGCAATCTACTGATATTACTCATACAAATTTCCGAAACAGTGCAAAAAGGAGTAGTGAAACATTTTCAGCTGGTGCATTCTGCAGATATCTGCTTGCTTTTAAAATTATCCAGCGATTTCAATTAAATATTCAACGAATAAAGATACGATTGTCTTACAAGTGCTGTTTTAATATTGAATTCTTTTGTACATTTTATAAACAAATTCATTATTATTAACTACAGTGCGTGTGTGTAGGCAGAAGTGCACAAGGAGCAGCGTTGGCAAATAAACTTTGAAGCTGCTAAAATTAAGCGCAAATACAGAAAACAACCATATAGTATCGTTTAAAATTAAATAGAGATAATTGCAGCAGCTGTACCGGTGACGCAGCAATAAAGTCTTGTAAAAACCTTTTTCGTATAAATTTTCTTTTTTGTTTACAACTCAAGAAGTTTGCCTGCTGAGAAGCTTTAAGAGAAGTGACAACTATACATGCCCGGTTTTCACATAAATGAAATGGGTGAAATGGTTTTGGATGCCATCGATGACATCGCTGTTGTTGATGTCTACGATTTAGCAACAGATATTGGTAAGGAATATGAGCGAATTATAGACCGTTACGGCACCGATGCCGTAACAGGCATAATGCCAAAGATCATCAATACGCTCGAGCTGCTGGAGGCACTGGCGACCAAAAATGAGCGTGAAAATGCAACAATACAGGAGTTGCGTGAAAAGATAGCACAACTGGAGAGTGAAAAATCCGAAAAGGCCGAGTATCGCAGGCGTTTCGAAAGGGTGGGTTTTCAATGCATATTTTGTAGTTGACAAATTGTTAACCTTTGAAACTGTTTTCAGGAAATGGAGGTGCTTGAAGAGCAATGGCGTACTGAAACCAATGAATTGGTAGAAATGGTACAAACATTACAGGATGAAAACAAGCGTCTAGCTAAACAAACGCAGGATCTGCAATCATCTTCCGCACACTCTTCCGGCTTAGGCGCTAGTTTGACCGAGAGCATCATTAGCATTACAAATAATGAGTTGAATGCTGCGCTAACCGATACGCAAGTGTTGCAACGCTTAAAGGAACAAATCTACAAACAACGTGACGAGCTGAAAGAAAAGGAGCACGAACTGCAGGAAAAATATGGCGAAATCGAAAATGTAAGTGTTGTACCGCAAAATATCATTATAACAACAACATACAGGGCGTCGGGGGAAAATTTTTGAAAACTTTCACTGGTATTTTCAGTGCTTAGGGGTTATGAACTCAGCTGCAAAGTGACACAATATTTCTCTAGATGCTAAAGTAATACTTTTGGCGTAACCGCCGGTCTGTTTTGCGTTTCGTAGAAAATCTTTGCGAAATACTTAAGATAACTCACATTATTATATAAATGATATAGTAAATTAGGTAATTTTCTTAAATAAACTCATTAACCGTTTAAAGCCAATCACTGTACACAATTGAATTACAGCTTATTATACCCTGAACAGGGTATATTAAGTTTGCCATGAAGTGCATCCAAAAGGAATGGTAGGAGAGCCTCCCAGTATTTATTTAAATGATCTGCATGACGAGCTGAGTTTATTTAGCCATCTCTCTCTATCTGACCGTCCGACTGTATATTCGCGAATTAGGCCCTTAATTTTTGGGATATCGATCTGAAATTTTGTACACTTCCTTTTTTCCTAAAGGGGTTGCTCATTTGTCGGAACCGCCGTTAACGGACTACTGCTTCATAAAACTTCCATACAAACTGTCTAATCAAAATCTAGTGCTTCTATTGAAACCTTTTTGTATGCCAGGAGTTCTTCACGATATTTGGCAAGGTTTATTGTCCAAGATAACGGTACAACGGTACGAAGAAATTGTTCGATGCACTATATCTTATAGCTGCCATACAAACTGTCCGCTCAAAATAAGGTACTCGTATGGAATCGTTTGTATATATGAAGGGTATTCCAGGGTTAACGTTTTTTTCTTAATACTCCTTACCCATAACAAGTTTTGCAGCAAATTAATTACTTCGGCGAAGTATGCTGATTTTTCCATTATTCAGGTCATCATAAAATGTATTTAACGCTCGTTAACTTTGGCTAATTTAATCAACTCGTTGCCAATTATTTGCAGCTGCCTATGCAGCAACGTTGTCGTTGCCTTAACTTGAAAAGTTTTGCAACAACTCAATAGAATTGCTTTTTTCCATGCGCATGCATGTGTGTGTAGGTGTTTGTTTTTATGCTTGTTTGCATTTCCCGTGCTTTTTCTCTACCCCCGTCCACTCCTTTTGTATAACATCCTTTGCAATGCGACTTTTATTTAATTTTTGTTATTTCTTCTTTTTTTGCCTTACAGCTGCACATACAAATGGATCGCTTGAAATCGTCTGGACGCGATGCACACCGTCGACGCAAAATGTTGCAGTCGCAGGTGAAGACGTTGTGCGAGGAGCGCGCCGACTTTCTCGCCCAACTGCAGGACCAATATCGTGACATTAATCAATTACGCAAGCAACTCGGTTTGGCTGAGAAGGAGAATGAGGATTTGGTGAAATCATGCAGCGACGACCCCAACGATCCGAATCGTCCGCGTTACACAACGCTACAGTTGAAGGAGTTAATTTGTGAACGTGACGAATTAATCACCACTGTTGACAATTTGACCGAAGAGTTGAAGGCACTCAAACCTAGTAATGCCAAAACGACAGCGGTCGGTGGTGCCGGCGGTAGCGGTGGTGGTGATTCAAGTTCGTATGATTATGACGACGAGGATGATGATGTGGATGAGGAATCACAAGAGGCGCAAGAAGGCGCTGTGTGTGGCACGTGAGTACAAAGCGTATAGTTTTGCGCGTGTGTGTGTGCGTTAGTACAGAAGTGATTGTGCGCTGTGTGGGTGTGGTAGTTGTTGCGCTTGAGTGGCGTCAAGTGTCGCTACCTGCATAGCGCCTTACAGCTATTGTGTGCATTTAAAAGGTCTTCTATTCTCATTTTAGTGTTTGTTTAGCTTTTAGTTTTTCAGTTTTTCTCTTTTTGATTGCATTGTTTTCCTCGTATGCGCATATGTGTGTGTTTATTGTGTAGCTTTGCAACTTCACGTTTTTTTTTTTTAGAATTTGTATTATATAGTCCTGTGTATTTATTTATTGTTTTTAGGCCACCTGACCATGATGCACCAGTACAAGGACCTCTACCGTATGAGCCAGACGATGCTCCCTGGAAGAAGAGCAGTGAATCCGGCATACGAAAATTGTTAGTACCGTTAAGAAATATGGAAGCACTACTAAGCCAATTCAAAAATCTAGTAATAACACATAATATAATAGATAAAATATTAGAAGGGTACGAGTATTCAACTCTAGAGGCCTGAATTTGAGGGGCTATAAAAAAACCATAACAAATATTTTTACTATTAATTTGCATTTTATTAATAAGCTATTTATTTATTCATGTTTTAGCAACACATAAAACAGTGAAGAAAATTTGATACTCAAAAAGTTATAAGCTATTGAAAAAACCATAAGCCTATACTTCTAACGATTGGTATTGTCCAATCCATCTGAAACAAAAAAAAAAATATTTTGCTTATTCGCAATTTCTTTGTTTTTGCGAAATTGTGAATGTTTGGAAAAAATAGTATTTATAAAAAAATACCGTTAAAAAATTTGTATTTTATTAAAAAAAATTATATTTATTAAAAAAATACTATTTATTAAAAAAAAATACTAATGCTATTTATTAAAACAATTTACTATTTTCTTTTTTTTCTGCTAATTGAAAAAGAATTAAAAAAATTATTTATTAAAAAAAAACTATTTATAAAAAATGCTATTTTAAAAAATACTTTTTATTAAAACAATAACTATTTATAAAAAATGCTATTTATTAAAACAAATATTGTTGACTTTTTTGTTTCTTTGTTTTTTTTTGATTTACTTTTCTGAGTTTTTTATTATAGTAATATGTATTTAGTGTAAATAGCTTTTTTTAAAATTATTTATTTGTTAAAGCTAATAGTTAGTAAGATAAAGGTATATATTGAAAAACCTCTCATTAAATTCCAAGAAAATCGGTTAAGGTATGTACATACTTCAGAAATTTGTAAAAAAATTTAAAAAGTTACTTTCGACTAAAAAGCTATGTACATACATACATATGTATGTATATATGCACATCTGCGGAAATACTAAAAATTTTCACAATTCGCATACATGGATATGTACATATACATACATATATATGCACTTATTTGAGAGGTATAGCTTTGTTAATAAGAAAAAACACTTTTTGTTTTTTTTATTATAATTCCCCCATAAATATAATGAAATATAATTAAATTACAATATTAACAAAAAATAACTGAAAATTTCGCAACATTTTGAATTAAAAATTAAATTTTCGAGAATATTTTGGTTTAAATTAATTTTTTTTTATTTGATTTTTATTTATTTTTATTTAATTAAATTTTTTTTTAATTTATGTATTTTTTTAAATGTTAGATTTGTATATATTTTTTAAATGTTTATTTTTAAAATTTTTTTTTTTAATTTTTAAAATTTTTTTATTATATTTTTAAATTTTTGAGAATTTGGGTTTAAAAGTTTAAAATTTAATTGACCAAAAAAATTTTCAAATTTCAACTATAAACTTAGGGTTAAATATTTTCTTTATTTTAACTTTTCAAACCGGTATTGGGTTCTTTTAAACCGGTTCTTGGGATTAACATTTTTTTCAATTGTTCAATTCACACCATTAAAATATTTTTGGCAAAATTACTCAAAATTTCCCAACATTTTGAACTAAAAAAATTTTCAACAATATTTTAGACTAAATTTTAATTTTTAGCGAAATTGGGTTTAAAATTGAATTTACCAAAAACATTTTTTGTTTTCTAATTTCAACCATAAACTTAGGATTATTTTTTTTTAACTTTTCAAAACGGTATTCGTTTTTTTTAAACCGGTACTTGGGTTTAAAATTATTTTTCTATTTTTATTTTAATGTAAAATATTGTTTACTTATTAATATTATAAAATAGTTGTGCTAAATGTTTCAGCTTCGACCGCCTGTTATTTATAAATATTGTAATATGTACATATATTTTTGATACTTAAGCATTTTTTATAATCATCATATTTTTTGTTTGAAAATAAAATTTTAACAATATTTCTACCGCATCCTTAAAACCTTAAATATAATTATTATATACATACATACATACATATATTATTATTTTATTTAATAACCTTCTTTTAATTTTATTCTTTTATTCATCTAATATTTATATTGTTTTTATTTTAATATAAAGTATTGTTTAATTATTAATGGTCTGAAATTGTCATGCGAATTTTTTCAGTTTCCGGCGTCTGTTATATATACAATTTTTGTTTTTAATGCTTATATTTATACAATTTATTTTTTTACGTATATTTTTAAGCTCAATAAGATTTTTTTATTTAAACACTGTAGTGTCCACTAAAATTAAATATTTTAAAAGATATTTCTTAATGCTTAATATATTATCTATACTTTTTTTATATAATATGATGTTTTTATATAATATTTCTTATTTCTATTCTATATTATAATATTTTTATTTAATTTCCTTTCAGCTTCCGCCGCCTGTTCTCCGACACTTCGGATACTTCCAAACGTTCCTTGGCTACGCTGTCGAAAATGGCACTCTCCGCCACACCTGGCAGTATGGAGGCCAAGTAAATTGCTGTACGTTTTTGTTTGTGTTGAAAGCATTTTGTGCAAATAGCTGTAATTTTTCGGTTTTAAGAAAAGCAAGTGTCGTTAAATGAAAACGAAAATTTCGCTGACACAATTTGTTGGAAACATTTTAGCTGGAAATGGTGAACATTCCTCCCTTTGCTGAAAATAACTACACTACACTACAGAAGTATACATGTATAATGTGAATGCGTTGATATTAACACAAAGAAAGACGATAAATGAAGGAATTTTTTAGGTTATGTATGCTTTTTTTTTGGTTAGAAATATGTGATGTTTTTTGATTGCTAGGTGTTGACTACAAATGTTTAGTATTGAAAAGGGCGCGCTAAATTAGTGATATATGTAACAGCGAAATAATGCTGTTGAATTTTTTTTCAATTTTAATTTTAGAAGAAAAAATAAAATGCCAAAAGTTGTGATTTCAAAGTTTGGGTTGAAAAGTATTAAATTATCATCATATTTAGTCTTGGTTCATGCAGAAATAATGGTAATAAATAGTCAAATACGCATTATAAATTTAAAAATTCTGCATAACCTAAAATTGTTGTATGTGTTTTGGCTTTAAATAGCAGCCTTTGCAGCGCTACTTAGCTTAATTATTCTTTTCTAAGCGCCTCGCAAGCATTTGTAAGCTCAATATTAATGCGTCTAGGAAATTCTCTGCACTTATCGTCCTTCAACATTTATGATAAAGCCAAATATGTTTATAAGTGTTTTCTATTTTATATACAAACATATATATTTATTGCCTTCTATACAATTTTTCTATTTAATTTATAAAGTCCAAGCACGTATGTATGTATACCAATACACATGTGATGCCATGTAATGCGTATATTTGTAATTATTTATTTTTTTTATTATTATTTTTAATTATTTTTGGTAAGGTGCTATTTTTTCCAAAGTCCCGAGCACAACAAACAAAATTAAGTAAGTAAGTGTAAATTGTGCATGTGTTTAATAATTTATTATATAATTATATTTATTCTACAAAAACGTAAAGCGTAAAAAAAAGTATTTAAAAATTAAAAAATAAAAAAATAAGACTAGAAAGCGTAAATATTTACAAAAAAACGATTATTCTTTTTATTGAAAGTTTTTTGTTTGTCTGTGAAAAGTTTTATATGTAAATTTGTGCATATTTTTTAATAATTTGTTATAATTGATAAGCAAAATATCAGTTTTTAAAATAGATATATTTTTCGAAAACTTGGGAGTGAAGCTTTAAGACAGCATTGATTAAAATTAAAAATTATTTACAATTTATAATTTATTTCTTACTTTATTCATGCAGATTATGTGAAAACAAAATATTTTAATATAAAAAAAGGCTATTACGTGAAAGCGAATAAAAAATCATTTCTTATTTTTTGTTTGTTCGAAAACTTAAATAATCAATTTTTTTTTTATTAGAAAAATTTCTGATACTTTGATATTTGATATACGAATTTGAGATTGAAACCAGTGCTCATAGAAAGATTTACAATTTTTATTGATATTTTTTTATTATTTTAATATTCGAAGCTTTTTGAGCTAAATGTTTCATACGAATTTTAAATTAAAATGCGTATTCAAAAAAAAATATGTAGTTGCCTTATTTTAAATGAAATTTTTTTCGAAAATTTGTATTTTCGAAATTTCTTTTCTTCGAACATGTTTTTAATGAAAAATTTTTAATTTTAGTGAAAGCTTTCTTCGACACATTATTTAATGTAAAATTTATCTTTTAGTAAATTTTTTTTTCGAAATATTTTTTATAAACTTTGTTTGCATAAACTTTGTAAACGAATTACATATATGTATATAAATTTTTAAATTTTCCTTCTTTTAGGCAAAGTTTTGTTTCTACGAATATTAAAAAGTACATTACGCAAGTATTCATAAAAAAACTGTTCTGCTTTTTTATTCAAAATTTGTTTGTTCGAATAGTTTCAATACCAAATTTTTGTTATTCGTAATATTCTTGCTCTAAATATTTGATACGAATTCTAACCAGTGTTCATAAAAATTCCTATAATCGAAAATTTGTGTATATGAAATATTTTTAATCAACCATTTTTCAGTACAATTTACCTTGTATTCTTCTTGTATTCGAAATTTTTTTCGAAATATTTTTTGTTCGAAATATTTGTTGTTCGAAATATTTTTAGATTCAAAACAAAAATTCTTTATGTAAAATATTGTTTCTACGAATGTGAAAAGAGAAATTACGCGAGTATGTATGTATGTATAAGCACTGGTCTACAATTTTTATTCGAAATTGTTTTGTACGAAAAGTCTCATATTTAATGCGACTTTAAAATTGAAACGAGTACTCAGAAAATGATTACACTTAATTTATTTGAATTTTTCTTTTTATGTAAAATTTGCGGTACATTCGGAATGGTGTTTCGAATTTTTTTCGAAATATTTTATATTCGAAATATATTTTATTGAGCTTTTTTCTGAAAAATTTGTTATGTAAAGTATTGTTTCTACGAATACGATAAAAAATTACGGAAGTAAACACTGTTCTACCTTTTTATTCGAAATTGTTTTGTTCGAAAAGCCTGATACATATGTGTATGCAATTCTTTAACCACATATTTAATGAGATTTTAAAATTGAAACGGGCATTCATAAAATTATTACACTTTTTTGTTCGAAAATTTTAATATTCGAATTTTACTCGTTAATCTTTTTATGTACTATTTACATTTCATTCGAAATTGTTTTCAGATTTTCTGTTTTTCAAAATATTTTTTATTTGAACATTTTTTATTTAAAATTTTTTTATTCGAACATTTTTTGTTTAAAATTTTTTTATTCGAAAAATTTGAATTCAAAATTTTTTTTAATCGAACGTTTCTTATTCGAAAATTTTTTGTTCGAAAAATTTTTATTCGAAATTTTTCTTTCAAAATTTTTTTCGAACGTTTTTTATTCGAAAACTCTTTTATGTATAATTTTGTTTCTACGAACATCAAAAACGATACTACGCGAGTATTCTTAGAAATATTTGATCGAAATATTACTTTTTTCAACAAATATTTGCTGACGTACTTACATATGTATGTACACACATATGTACATTGTATGTATATACGGTAATAAAAAAATTTTACAGCAAAAAATATGTATATACATAATTATGTATATTTATAATTTTACACATTTTTATTGCATTTTGGCTAATTACTTTTATGTATTATACAAATTTCAATTTTTCATAAATTTTTATAAAATTGGAAAAGACATTCCTCGCACATAAATTACCGACTTAATAACTATAAAAATGCCTTTGAAGCCTTGAAATTGAACTAAATATGAGTGGTTTGAAACAGGTCTGATTTGATATATAAATCATATTAAGTAAAACTACTGCTGAAAATAAAATTTTTTATTAAATATTATTTAATTTAATTTTTTTTAAACTAAATAAATATTAGAAGGGTTTGAAATAAAAAAATTTATATAATTTTATTTTTCCTGAAACCAAATAATTCACAAAAAACATATTTTAGCAACGAAAAAAAAAACAGTTTCTACAAGAAGTTTAATTAATTGGGCCACCCTAATTCGTTAAAACCTGCATTGATTTCGCACAGACCAAATATGTGATGCTTCCAGTGTTTTATAACATGCATTTAACTTTATTTTCTGTATTGAAAACATTTTCGAATGCTTCCTGGTCTAATTTTTGTAAAACTATTATAACGAAACATATGGAAGATAGCAAGTATATTGTAAAAAATATGAAATATTATATATAAATGTAGTACAAGGTTCTCATACTAACTCTTATACAAACAAATAATCGAAATATTTGAGTAGATACATATTGCATGTTTTGCAAAATAAAAATTAAAAACACTGTTTAATAGAAATATGAAAAAATATCAAGGAATGTAAAAGAAGTGAGCAAAACTGGCCAGAGTTTTAAGGGTAAAAGTAAAGAAAACTTTTCAAATTGGTTTAAAAAGTGTGAGATTTCAAATATAAATATATTTTCGAGCGCCCTTGAAAATATGTTTTGGCTTAAAGCATTCCTGTGAAATTTTGAGGCATGTAATTAAATTTTATATTCATAAAAGTTGGAAAATTATTAAAATTTTTTTGTTTTTTTATTTTTATAAAACGGAAGTTCTATTAAACGGACTCTCTGTTAAGTGGACACTCTATTAAGCGGACATCTCCAAAATATTATTATTGCTGGTACTGTCGCATACTTTTTGGGATAACTGGAGTTGAATAATTAACCAAATGACCAGTGAATTTAAAAACATATTTTTTTGTAATAATTTAATTATTTAAAATATAACTATAAATCATAAAATAAAAATAATTTATATAAATAAGAAAATTAAGAAATATGCATACATATTTAATAAAAAAAATAAAGTTAATTAATTAATGAAAATTTAATAATTATAAAATCACATTGAATAATAAGTAAAGTAAAAAAAAATAAACAAATATAACAATAATTAAAAAAAATAATAATTTGAAAAAAAACAAAATTGAGAATGAAAAATAAAAAAAATAATAAAATGAAAAAAAATTATAAAATGAAAATTAAAAATTAAAACGAAAAAATAGTGAAACTAGTAAAAAAAAGTGAATTAAATAACATGTTTTTCTTTTCAAGAAATAATTAAAATAAAATATAAATCATAAAATAAATAAAAAAATATAGATAAATAAGAAAATTAAGAAATATGCATATATAGTATATATGTATATATTTATTAAAAAAAAATAAAATAAACTAAATAATGAAAATATAATAATTATAAAATCTTATTGAATAATAAGTAAAATAAAAAATAAATAAATAAAAATTATAATAATTAAAATAATTATTATTATTTGAAAAAAATAAACAAAAATAACAATAATTACAAAAAATAATAATATTTTGAAAATGAAAAAAAAATAAATAAATAATTTGAAAATGAAAAATAAAAAAAATAATAATTTGAAAATTAGTTTTTACTTTTATCCTTTTACAACATGTCCAGAAAGCTCATTCAATCACACACCCACATAAATTCCATAACAAATAGCATATGGGTATACATACTTACATACATATACATATATTTCTAAGTATTTTAATCACAAAAAAATAAAAATATAGTGCCTCAGCAGCACATTTTTAGCTACGAGTAACGTTGAGTAGCTGAACAAATATGAAAATCATTTTAATTGAAAAAATAATTCATAAAAATATTGATATTAAAAACATACAAAATTTATTGTATATGTAGTTCTGAGAATGAAACCATATTCGTTAAATAGCGCGAGTTGTATGAAAAAAGAGAAAAACAAAGTAATAAATTTTTAGTACAGTGTTGAGCAAGCAATTAGCAGCACTTGGAATGTTGTCATTTAACTGCAGATAGTTATTAATAAGCTGATACTTTGGCTATACAAAAAGTTTTTACTTAAATAGACATTGACAACAAAGCATATGAGTAAAGTTTTTAATATTTTTTAATTTTGAAAGCTGATACACAATAAACTGCTTCAGCTTTTGAAATTTAATAATTTTTACAAAAAATTTATTATAAACTATATAAATATAGTTTTGCTGATGAATTTTCGCAAAACATTAAGTATTTTATGCTGAAAAAGCAAGTAAGCTTTCGTGAGCTTTTTGATGTCTTTCTGAGAATAGTTTTTGAATTATGTTAATTTTTTTATAGTCTTTCATGAAAACTTTGAAATTTTACTGATAAGTTAATGTAAAAAAACGCTCGGGAGCTTTCGGAGCTTTGTAGTTGTTTACATAATTTACATAACCTTATATTAAATTATGAAAGAAATTTTTATGATAAGTTATTTAAAAAAATACGTGCATGCTTTTAAAGCATTTTGGGTGTAAATAGTTAAAAAATACAAAAAAGTTGGTATTGGTTAGCTTTGCAAAATTCTTTGCTTACTTCGATCCAGCAGTGCTGGTTCTGAAGAGCTTTTGATACAGATTTCAAAGCTGATTATCATTCCTCTTTCAACTTTGCTTTTTAAAATTACTCATAAAATTTTCTGGAGCTTTCGGAGCTTTTATAGCTTATTTAACTTAGACTTTGAAATGCGTTAATTGTTTACACAATGCGTTAATTGTTTATCTTAAAAAAACACGTGCAAGCTTTCAAAGCTTTAAAGCATTTTGGGTGTAAATAAATAAAAAATATTCTAAAGTTTGTATTGGTTAGCTGATTATCATTCCTCTTTCAACTTTGCTTTTTAAAATTACTCATAAAATTTTCTGGAGCTTTCGGAGCTTTTATAGCTTATTTAACTTAGACTTTGAAATGCGTTAATTGTTTATCTTTAAAAAACACGTGCAAGCTTTCAAAGCTTTAAAGCATTTTGGGTGTAAATAAATAAAAAATATTCTAAAGTTTGTATTGGTTAGCTTTAATTCCTTGTTTATTTCGATCCAGCAGTGCTGCTTTTGGTACAGATTTCAAAGTTTATTCGTTTTTTTCAACTTTGCATACATACTGAGTTATAATAATATTCAACAACAGAAAATCATTTAAAATTATGAACGAACCTTGGTTATGTTGAAAGCTTTAAGTTTAGTTAAGTTTTTTTAAAAAAGTTGGAAAAATTAATTTTTTCGCTTATTAATTGCAACTATTTAAAAAAGTTACTAATTGCCTGCTCTTCACTTCACTTTAAAAAATTAAATTGATAAAAACAACTACAAATGGTAGCTATTAAAAATATTGAATTAAAATATTGAAAAATTAATTGAAAAATGCGTTAGTGCATAATTGATTACATATGCATTGTTTTTGAAACGAAGCCGTTATTTTGAAAGTGAAAAAAGTTTACAAAGAAAAAACTAAAAACAAAAAATTAAAAATATAAATTTATATAAATTAAAATATGCCACAACTATTAGCCAATTAATCACAGACATTTCACGCGAATGCACTTATGTATACCAAAAATGGCAAAAAAGTTAATTATTGTAGCTTATAAAAATTAAAGGAATCATCCGAAATTATTATGTAATTTGCAAAGTAAAAGCAAAAGCTTTATTTTGCTTAAAATATACCGACACAAAAAAGCTTACGCTACAATCCAAAACTTCAATATGTGCTTTATTGTTTTTATTGTACTTGTAAATTTGTCTAAAAATAGCTTGAGCTTTTTCTGCGAATGACAGCCAGTTTTTAGAGAAACACAGTCTGATGAACCATTTTAAATTTGAAAGAAAAAATTTATAATTTTTAATTCCAATACAGTACTCGTATTTGCATATAGTGTACAATATAGTATTTATACACAGTTGCCAACAATAAACACACAAATACACATTTTTTATACATATACATAGTGAGGAATTCCAAAAAAAGTTTTTGGGATGCTGGTACATATCAAGAAAAAGCGGCTAACCTATTGGGGTAAGAATGACATGTTTACATTATTATACTATATATATTATGTATGTACATACATACAAATAATTTCCAAATTTATATTTTTACACACTTATATACATACAAATATGCTTTTATTTTACTCAAAAAATGTGCCAAAGCAACTGCGCGGAAAAACCACATAAAATTAAAAAATAGTTCAAAGCTCGGGAAAAGCTCAAAAAGATTTTTATGATATCAAAAGCGTTTCAAAGCTAAATTTAAAAGTTTCACTCAATTTCAATTTTTGGCAAGAGTTTTATTTAAAAATCAAGGTTTTATTTCTACTATGAAAAGCTCAAAAAGCTTTTTGTTTTTCAAATAAATTCAAAGCTAAATTGTCTTCAAAATTTCACCAAATTTCAACAATTTTCTGTCAGAAGTTTCTTCAATATTCGATAAAGCTCTCTAAAAGCTTTTCAAAATATTAGAGATTTTTGAAGTTTTTGGCGAGTTTTGAAAATTTTACAGAAAATTAACAAAATAAAAAAAAAACATATTTGGGTTCAAAAGCTCGAAAACAAGCTTTAATATACTTGTTTTGTTCATAATTTGTAAAGAGTAGCACTATTTTGAATTTGGTAAAAAATATTTTACAAAACTGCAAAAAGCTCAACTAATCTCTAAAGCTCTTGCATATTGATGAAAACAACTCAAAAGCTGGTTTTCTGAGACAAGATAAAATTAAATAATTAATTGAAAAATGTTTAGAGATTCATTAAATTTCAACAATTTTCTGCAGAAGTTTCACTTTCATTCATTATTTCAAAAAGCTCTCGAAAGTTTTTCAAAGCTTTTAACGAGTTCTGAAAATTTTACATAACACTTAACATGCGCGGACAAAATATTAGAAAAAAATCGAAACGCCGAGCTTTTTATTTAATTTTTTACTAACTAAAAAATCTTATTTTGTAAATTACATTAAAAACTTGCCAAATTTCAAAAATCGAACGAAAGGCTCATTTAATCCTAAAAGCTTTTGAATATTTGTGAAAACAACTCAAAGCTGTTCTTCTGAGAGAAAGTAAAATTAAATTTTTCATAAAATTTTTTGTGATTTTAATAACTTTTCGACAATTAATAAAAAATATAAAGAGCTTATAAAATCAAATATTTCCATTTTCTAGCTAAATAGCAAATTTTATAAAAGTTTTGTTGAATTCCATAGTGCTTTTTAAATAACTATGAAAAGCTTTTCGGAAAACTATCAAACTTGAAATATAATGAATTAAATGAGAATGAATATGAAATTGTATAAGAATCTTCATATTGAATTTCACTGAGCTTTCAAAAAGCTAATAGAATAAACTGTTTAAAAAATCAAATATTTTTAATTTCTAATAATTCATTTTAAGTGAATAAAAGCTAGAAATGAACATGATACATTGCATACTTATGTAAAAGCTTTAGTCAATTTCATAGAGCTTTTTCCACAGTTTTGAAAAATTTATCGGAAACTGTCAAACTTGAAAAACAATGTATTTAGTTTAAATTTAAAATTTTATAAGCACATTCTTATTGCATTTCACAAAGCTTTTGGAAAAGCTTTCGTTGTGGTTTGAAGAGGTTATTGGAAAATTATACTGTTAATATAATTAATCGAAATTTATTGTAAAATTCTAAAAGAATTTTCTTATTGCATTTCATAGAGCTTTTAGCAAGCTTTTACTGTGTCAGCGATAAAATTTCTTGAAAATAAAAACTATGATAATTTTGTGTATTTCAAAGAATTTTCAGACAAATTCAATGTTTCCAAAAAAGCTTTTTTTTTAGAAACTTTTAACATATTTTAATATTTTACAAATACATTTTTATCGATTTTTTATTTACATACATACATATGTCAACGATCTTAGTGCAATAATGTGTGTTGCACTTTTGTTTTATTTAAACAGAAACAGTAGTATATAAAAGTATTGTGTCTAGATAAAAATGTTATGTATTCAAAAATAATTTTAAAAATATCTAAAATTCCAAAAATATAATATATTATAAAATTATTATGAATAACAATATATGCACACTTGTATGTATTAATGTTTATATGCGCATTTGCACATATTTTTACAAATACACATATATATATATAAGTGTTAAATTACAGGGTGTTGTTGAGCAGAGTTTTAAAATATTCAACAAATTATATACATTTGTAAGTTTTAAATTGTGTAATGTTTATAAAAGTATATATAACAACTTTTTTATTGTTATTTGTGATTTTGTTTAAGACATTGTTTATTTTTCAAATATAAATTTTAAGTTCATAAATATTTTTTTTTTTAATTTTTTATTATATACATATATTATATTATATATTAATTATATGCCTTTCAAAAGTTTACCATTGCAACTTCTTTTTTCACAAATATCCGCTTTCTACCACCTATCTCTCAATTACTTATAATAAATTTTTCATAAACCTGTTGAGAATTGCATGAAAAGAAAATTTAAGTGAAGCGAAAACGTGTAGCATGGCTTACGTTTCGCAGCGTAACAGTTAAGAAGCTTAAAGATTCTATCAATCTCTTAATTAAGCGATATTTGCAGAATTTCTCTTCATCCAAAACCCATTTCAACTTGAAATAATGCTACAATGCAAGCTGGCTTTACTTAACATCGAGAATGACCACAAACTAATGAAAATATACCAAAATATATATTAAAGTTGAATCAAGGGTAGTTACACTTCACTTGCCTAAGCTGTAATCTCTCTTTTTTTACACATTCTTATGGCAAATTCGACATCTTTCAAAGTCACAATATTGCTCATTGAAGCTTTCAGCGTAACGCAAAGCAGCTTGCATTGGATCAGTAATACAAAGTGTTTTTATATAAATTTTAGAGTTATTTAAGCAGTTTGAGCCACTCTCAAATCAACTATTTTCAAAAGCTCATTAGTTCTCATTTTCTACATTATTCAACAGCTCTTCATAGTGTTTGAGTGAACCTTCAGTGTAAGGTATTTTAGTGTCCTTTCACATTAACATTTATTAGCGAAATTCTCTAATTTTATTAAAAATTTTTAAATTTACGCACATATTTTGAAAATTCTAATAGTTTACATACAAAAAAAAACTTGAAATAATTGTCAGAATATACATACATTAAGCATAAAATATACAAATTTGTTTACAAATGTAAAAATATGCAAAATATCACATTAAATTATAATAAAAATAAATAATTATGTTATAACCAAGAAAATATTAATTTTACTGCTATTTGATTTAAGCGCGGAGGCATCGAAAACTTTAGCATCAGTAACTTAACTTAAAACTTCTATCGATCCGCCCACGGTACGACCGTTAAGTATTTAGTCAAGAGAAGACATCACCTTTAAGCTCATGCTAGCATTATATTAAGTTGTATCCGAAAGCCATTTCAATAATATAAACTCGCTTTCGTTGGCAAATCCGATCGGAACTGTTGTTGTTGTTGAAGCGGCAGAATTCTACCGAGTTGACAGTGCTTGGCCGAATAAAAAATCTGGGTCTGCTCCGGTTAGATTGATAGATGAGAACTGCACCGCGACCTTAGGTCTATTGTGCCCTCTTCTAAATCACAAAGACTCACTTAGTCCCAGATCATTGATGAAGTCTGCTCCGCTTACATAGACCCAGCCGTCGTGGAAACGGCTTCGGAACCCGATCGGAACTCTTCTTCTTATCTTCTTGGTATACCAGAGGCTTCCTTAAATAAGAATCTCTCGTTCTTCGCCTTACCTTAAACTCATTCATAAAAATGTTTTGCTTTCTTTCATTCGTCCGCAAACTTAAACGTTTGTCTGATCAGAATTCTTCTTCCTAGCTTCTTGGTATACCACAGGCTTTCAGCTCTTTATTCAGCTTGCTCCAAAGACCATTTGAAAAGAAAGTATCGTTCTCGTCTGTCCAAAAACTCGTTTGCCTCATCGAAAATTTTCTGTACTTTTTGGTATAGTATGTGTCTCTATCAGCAAAGTTCGTGACTGCCATGCCGATGGATGGTGTAACGCCAGAAATCTTTCCCCAGAAATTTAAAGATGACCGACTGTTGACTCTTCTTGGTCGAATATCTATTTAATGCATTCTGGTAACGTGGAACCGACTATCGAGGGATCAACCACCCAGAAAGTTGTATGTAAACTCCAATTCCGGATAAGGCAATGCTTAAAATGTTAATCCTTCGAGTGAGTTTCTGTGACAAAATCCATAAGCTCTTCAGAAATGGTTCAAAACTTTTGGGTCCCTTCACTTATTTTCACTATGAATAGTTGGGGGACAGCTAAAAAGACATTCAAGGTTTACTATCTGACGGATACCAAAACTTCGATGTCTGATTTGTGATAAAGCTGGGCACTCACAGAAGAAGTGAAGAACCGTTTTCTTGCTACATTCTCCAAAAGGCCAGTGTCCCGTTATGGTAGCTGTATGTTTATATACACTCCTGGACCGGGCTTTTGTTATATCATAGTTTGGCTATATCTGTTTCGTTATCCTGGATTTGGTTGTAGATCTCCATTTTTATGCGCTGTTTATTCAAATTGCGTGTTGAGCTCTCTTGATCGCTAATTGCGTCTTAGCCAACTCGCGTGCCTTTTCTTTGCCGAAAATGTTCCTAAGACCGGGAACCCAAATTATGCATAAGTCAAGTTGACCTGCCAGTGAGGTTAAAGCCGTCCTTACTTTTACTGCACTAGAGTTGATCTTTGGCGACGACAAGGCTAGTAGTGCCGCCTGGCTGTCTGTGTAAATGGTTGCCTTCTGTATCCTACCGCAGTTGTACAATCAAACTTCACAGGCCCTCTCAATGTCCAGTACTTCCGCTTGGAAGATGGTAGCTGAGTTAGGTAAACGGTAAGATATAGAAATATCAAGCTCTTCGAGGCATACCATTGTCCCTACACCGCAGCCCATTTTGGAACCGTCGCTATAGATTGAGGTAGTATTCTCCTTCCCTACTAAATCTCTTCTCCATTCTCGTCAATAGGGTATTCTCACTTCGAAGTCCCTACTGATATCCAGCGAAGTTATAGTCTGATTAGGTTCTATAAAAATTACAAAAATCATCGTAAATATTGCGGAGTTCATACAGCCTAAGTTTCAAGTGCGCTGAATAAAAAAATTTGAGCTCTTAAAATAAACACTTATTAAAATCTAATATTTAATTAAAATAAAGGGTAAAAATCTCCAGCATCAGCTGAATATAACTCAAAAGATCTGAGTTACAAAAAATTAGTGCTGAATAATTTTTGGTTTACCTAATATTATCTACATTTATAAACAATAGGGTTAAATGTTATATATTTGTTAACGCATGAGATGAAAGAGTATTTGGTTAGCTTAGGGATACTGTTTTCAGGAGGAAAAAAATTAAGTGTAAATATATTGATTGATTTGCATACATATAGACAGATTAAATAATTCTTAAAATTATGATAAATCTTTTTCGAGCTGAATTGTTTGCAGTAGCGCTGAATTACGTTATAGCTTATCTCACCGTCTTTAGTTTATCACAACGCATAATTTAAGCCGTGCTGAATACTTATTGAGTGCTGAATTGGCTGCCGAAATGTCGAATTAGTCTATTAATTGTTTTGGCTGACTTAGTTTTACGCAAACCATAACTTAAACTTTGCTGAATACATATTGGAGGCGCTGAATTAAAAAAAATAGGTCTGCAATTTTTATTTATAAAACTAAATTAACAGAGAAAGGCCATGATTTACCAAAAATACACGTCCCAAAATTCTTTAATTTCTTTGTAACTGTCAATGCATTAATATTTTCACTTGATTGATTGACTAATTAAATGAATTGTTGCATTTACTTTTTTAGTTGGTGTATTATATGTAACAACTTTTCCACAGTTATCCTTTGAAGCTACAAACAGTTAGTAGTACATCCAAATGGCTATCGCCAAGCGCGCTACGAAGAAATCTTTCACGATTTATCTTTTTGAGTTTATAAGGGCTTTTGTGAATTTTGGCTGCATAATCTTCGGATGTCGTAGCTTCACTAAATCTCAACTCATTTACAAGCTTTACGCCGGCTATTGGATCATACACATTACATGTGTCTTACTTTACTCACTGCACTATGAGCTACACCTACACTCTGACATGGGTGGACTCATGTACAACCTACTCTTCATAGCCCAAATGGTTGCACATATTTCGATTCTACTCGAATCGTTCTTTATGGACTCCAAACGGGAGGAAACAACAAAGATTTACAAGGAGTTTGAAAAGCGTTTCAATAAAGAATTTGGTCGTAAGCACGCCTATAGCGATTTCAGTAGTGAGAGTTGCCTTTCATCAATACTCAGCGTGCTTATTATAATGGTTAATGTTTCGTTTAAAATATACTCGTTTTATATATATCGGTTGACGCTGAAGAATACCTTATTTGTTTGGCATACCTTACCGAATGCCTTGGCGGTGCAATTTCGCATTTTAGAACTTATATTATCCACAACGGTGCTGAATGAATATGCCATTATATTGTGTAGCAAACTCAATGAAATGGGTGAACGAAATATAAGTCGTGTCTTTGGCCACTATCTACGCGGTTTGCCAGTGTCCAAGGGATGTATTATACGTGTTATGCCACAGACATTGCGGCCCAGCGAGGAAGCTGATGAGCAGAAGTTGCGCGTGTATAAAAAATTTTATGGCGATATTTATAATATGTTTAAGATAATCAATGAGAGTCACGGTTGGTCCCTGTTGGCGTTTATGATAATGTATTTCATATATTTTACTATAAACTCCTATTGGGTAATATTTTCGCTAATTGCACGATTGAGAGAGCATGATACGCTCATTAGAAATCTAGGGTTTCTGGTGGTTGTAGTGACATTGCTCTGGATCTTGTGTTGGCAAAGTCAAAACAGTCAGGAACAGGTGAGTGTGGCGATGGTGGAGAGATTGTGGGATCTATTTTGGGTGTAAAAGAAGAAATTATCCGTTGTAAGACGTTAATATATAACTAATTCTATATAGTATATTCTTTCTCTTATATATTTTATTTATTTTGTTGTCTCTCATTTTCAGAGTCGCCAGATCGGCTGTATTATGTTCAAACTCGTGAAACCACTGGGTAATAAGAGCTACAACGATTTGGTTACTGATTTTTCATTGCAAACTTTACATCAACAATATATAATTACCGCAAAAGAATTCTTCAATTTGAATTTAACTCTTTTGGGCAGTGTAAGTTGTATTTCATTGACAAAATTTAAGATATTTGTATGTAGACAAGATGGTCTATCCGTTGAGTCCAATTTTCGATGGCTCGTTCGAGCATTTCGGCTGGTAACCGGCGAATGACATGCGTGATGTTTAGCTCCAAAGGCTGAATCGAAACGGAATTGTTTGCATAGAATTTAGACTTTACATATCCCCACAGGAAAAAGTTTAACGGTGTGATATCACATGATCTTGGTGGTCAATCGACCGGCATAAAACGTGAAATCTGAAATCTGCTCACCGAAGTGTTCTCTCAATACATCAATTGAATCATGCGTTGTGGGGAAGTGGCACCATCTTGTTGAGATTATTATCAAATATTCGGTTATCATGCCGCGATAACGGCATCATTTTTGAAGAAATATGAACCGATGATTCCACCGGCCTACAAACTACACCAAACCCTTGTGTTTTCTAGATGAATTGCAACTCTTGAATCTCTTCAGGTTGCTCTGTGCGTCAAAGTTGCTTGTTTACGTAACCATTGAGCCAGAAATAGGCTTCATCGCTGAACAAAATTTGGCACAAAAACGTCGAATTTTCTTGAAACTTTTGAAGAACTCATAGAGCAAAGCGATATCGCTAGCGGTTCCAGTTCTTGCTCAAAATGCTTTCTGTACACTTTCAATTTAAGATCTCGACGTAAAATGCGCCAAGTCATTCTATATGTCAGTCCGAGTTGCTGCGAACGACGACGAATCGACTCTGTTCGATTTTCGTGTACACTCTCAGCTCCCCGCTGCTATATTTTATTCGCTGAGTGCTGGACGGGGTCTATTAGGTCGAATATTATTCAATAATGAATGCTGGGGCTCAAGGTGGATGATGGTGTTGCGAATAGTATGCTCAGTAGGCCGATTTTATTGACAATAAGTGGAGCCAAGACATAAATTATCGTAATGAAGTTGAACGATTTGTAAACGTTGTTAAGGCGTAAGTCTTTCCATGAAGAAATGCCAAACAAAAATAACATGACAGTTTGACACGACTCGCGCGGGATCTGTCAAAAAAAGTTTTTGAAAAAATACGTCTAATTGGATCACACGTTATATTTAATCTTCTCTATATGTTTTCGATAAAATCCTCTCGTTACTTTCCTAATGATACTTTTTTCCCGAGAGAGACCTGATAAGTCATTAGAAATATAATCAATTATTTCGAAGTAAATGACGTTTATTTAGAATGCCGCGTTCT
The DNA here is from genome assembly GCF_016617805.1 of Bactrocera tryoni. Taxonomy (NCBI): domain Eukaryota; kingdom Metazoa; phylum Arthropoda; class Insecta; order Diptera; family Tephritidae; genus Bactrocera; species Bactrocera tryoni. The sequence continues at coordinate 68,664,403 of NC_052502.1, read as the reverse complement.
CAGTTTTCTAGACCCGTCTTCTTAGTATATTATTCCTTAATATCAACTAATTATGTTTGAATCTATGGCTCACAAAGCTTTAAGCATATTCATTAAGCATCTCTTTCAAAGTTCCTCTCTTAGAATATATTAACCCTGCTAAGAAAGACTTAAAATATAATATATGTGACCTGGTCTACGGAAAGGGGGCTTAGGTGTCAAAAACGATACGATAACGAGAAACTGACGAAACGAGTTGTTTATTTCCAACAGCTGTTTCCCAGAAAACTAGTTTTCGCACGTTAGCTCCCTTTTCGTAGACCAGGTCACATATATTTATTTAAGTACCCACTTTCTTTCATTATGTTTCTATAACTTCTAGATGGTTGCGTCCATCGTCACATATCTGGTCATACTTATTCAGTTTATGTTCGCCGAGAAGAATAAAGCGGATCGGAATGCGATACTGAGCAGCATTGCGAATAATGAGAACTACACAGCAACCGGGAACAACTGAAGTGATTTCATAAAAATATTAATTTGTACGCTCATTTGATCAGATCTATATGTGTTCAAAAGGTTTTATAAATAAAGCTTCTATACAAAAATCAATTTTAAGTTATTGAGAACAATTCGCGCTATACTGAGTGCTGTTGTCAAAGGTTTAAAGAAAGTACCGAGCTCATGCTTTTAACGTTATTCGGTGTGTGATTTGAATATGGTGTTAGGTCAAGAGAGCATTGCATTAGAAAGTATACCTAAATATTAATGGAGTTCGGAGAAACTAAAAATAGTTATGGTCACTCACAGATCATCGAAATATTTAAAAATGTTTGTGAGTTTAATATTAAATTTCTGGACGCCCATAGTCATCTAAGGCTTTTATTAGTTCCAAATAAGTTGAACTTCATAGGAAGTACGGTTCAAACTTGTGGATTTGTGGACAATATGTAAGTTAAGGGTTATACTAACGGTTCTTACGACCAAAATTTTGCAATGATTTCTTTTGTATTTCAACTCTAATGGATCGTATGGTTACGAGCGCTTTGTCAGAACCGTCATGACATGAACTAAAACTTGAAACTATACGAGGTTGAGTAAGAAAGGTGTTCTAACGTTACTATCAGAGCTTGTCGACTCTATCTTATCTGTCTTCTGGAGGTAAGTTCACAGAAGCAAATGCTCTGTGCATAGTCGAACAGCAATCACTTAATTCAAAAAAAGCTCATCATACAGACATCTGTGACTTTATATTATTTTTCTTTTACCAAATACGCCACACCGGTTGACTACTACTTGATGTTAATTGTTCTGGACATGCGCTTAATACAAATCATAGCAACCATTGTAAATCTAAGTGTGGGAATGCAAGTCTCCTGGAGACTTTGTTCATCCAGAATAACTGGAAGGCACCTTATGGGAGCGGTATTGCCTGAACTCATACGTCGGAGGAATATGATCTTATATCTTATATGAACAACTCTACAATGTGCACGGTTGTAAAGAGAGTTGTTTGGCTGGTCCATGTTTTTGGCAAATTAGCGAGGAAATTGGGTTTAAATTGGGTTACGGATTGCTAATGTCTTGTCATCAGCCAAGGCTAGGAGTTAACTCTTGTGATTCGAAGACCTGAGCTTCAATGGGCAGTCAATATTTTCTAAGTTGTAGTATGAATGCGACCCTCTCTGCGATTCACGTTCCCATCTTAACAAATCCCGAGTGGAGTACCATGGGTAAATAGAGCCCTGTGACATGCATTTATCTAAAGCTTGGAATTGTACTACTACGCTTTAGGGGAGGGTGTCGCCTAGTCAAGAGATGAACTGCCGGTTTCGTTTTTGAATACTCAGGAAAAGAATTTGTTGGAAAATATGGGAACAAGTATGAACGAAACCTTTTAATAACATTAAGTTTTGGTATTACTACTCCATTGGAGTAGGCACTGACGTATCAAAATTTTTTTTGTTTTTTCGCTTCGCAGTTTGGGAACAATCGTAAATACCAAGCAAAACTACGTCGTTCTGCACCCGATCCCTCCAACGGAATGGAAGCGTTCATTTGCTTTGTACTAGGGGACAGTGCAGGCAGATCATTACAATAGCTAAAATACGTTCACGAAGTTAGCCGTGAGTAAACCAAGAGTTGGGAAAAGAGTCCATCTCGATCTTTTTCAACAGACTTTGGAAGCTCACTGTTTCGATTTACATACCTTAAACTCACAACTTACTGGAGTGGAACGACGAAGCAGCCGGCTCTGCGGCCATCTCGAACTTTTTAAACAGACTTTGGAAGCCACTGTTTCGATTTCCATACTTTAAACTCATAACTTACTAGAGTGGATCGACGAACCAGCTCTGCGGCAGCGTCCAGGAAGATGGGGCCAGAACCATGTATTGCGTGGAACCCCACACCATAAAGAGTTGCTCCGCACAGAGAAGCGAGTGGAGAGAGAACGGCACTGGCAGCAGGCAACAGGAATGCGCCACGCCAAGCTATTTCTGGGAGGGTACAACCTTGCAAGGTTTAGAAATATTATCAACCTCTCCCAAAACAAGTTTCGCCTCTTTGTCGCGCAACATGGAACAGGAATCTTAAGAACACCTGATTTTAGATTGAAAAGCAATTTGTAGAAGCAGGCTTAAGTCCCTAGGTTCCATATTCGAGGACAGGGATCACATCACCTCAGGCGCGCCCAGCAAGCTCCCGGATTTGTTTAGGGTGCTGGACCTTTGTCACCATATGTGATGTAGGATGGGCACAATATACCATAGGTCGCAGTGCAAAGCCTCAATTACTTTCTATCGATCTACTGTAGTGGGAATATACCACAATCTAAGATCGAGTGTTAATACATACTGTTATTTGGACCGCACCATTGCCTTCACGTTGTGCCAGAGTGTGAAGTGCCGTTTCAAATGTTTGCCTATTAGCTCTTAACCTCATTCGTTTTTGGGGGTGGAAGTGTTTTAAAAATTTTGTCTAGTCACAGCATGTGAATTAGCCTACCATGTGCTATTAATTGGCTGCCTCGCAACATAAATAAAACCAAACTACTTTGATGTTGCATTAAATTAGTTTATTGAGTACCATCAATAAATATGGATCCGCTGGAGAGATGTATTAAGTGTTTTCTACAGTCGGTTTTCGTTATATTCGTCATAATACCCGCGGGCCAAACGCCACTGGTGCTAAATGTTTTGTATCGCATTGCTTGGTTAATATTCCTTTTATACTACAGTTACTTGCCCGTTATGTTGCGTTGTTGGGTGCGCCTGTTTCTCTCCGTCGGCTCCGCAATAATCTATATGTTTTGCATAGTGGAGAGTACGCTGAAATGGCGAAAATATGGACGCATAGTCCACAAACTTCGTACAATTGATGATTTGATAACAAGGAAATTTAAAGTGAACTTGGTCCAACGAAGACGTTTTAGTTATCTCAAATCACGCATACTGCCTCTACTTATAATACTAATCATTTGTGAGATTATTAAATTGCTTATGCTGAAGCGCTTAAATTTCAGCTATTGGTTTACGCTAACGATTGTTACGGGTCTACGTCTACGTTATTTCCATATAATCGTCATTTTGTGTGACTTCAATGAACGTCTGTGTCTATTATGTGAGGCCTTGAAACGGCTGAAAGCTTACAATGGCTCTGGTCTAAACTTAGAGTGTGCCGCATGGCGTCGCAACAATCGCTGGGAGTTCGCACAGCTGAATATGTTGCGCTTGATCCACGGACGCATCTATGAATTGCTGCAGATCATCAACGAACATGTCGGTTGGTCCATGACTCTGATCGCGCAGGCAACTTTGTTTGAATTCGTTTGTTACACATATTGGTGTCTGACGTATAAGTTGGTGAATATGGGCATGAGCGCAGTGATCTTTAATTTCGTTACAATTTTCTCGTTGGGCTGTCTACACTACCAATGGTTTCGGCAGGCAGATAGAGTCAAACAGAATGTGAGTATCTAAAAAAAGTAGCTGTAGAAGTAGATATTTGGCGGGAAAGAGCTGGACGGAAAAGAGAGAGATGGGCAGAGAAAGAGTGAAAGCGAGAAAGGATAGAGACACGGTGGGATAAAGAAATCTTTAACTTCCTCGCATCCGTTGCAGCCGGTGGATTACTTGTATAAGCTTGTGGGGTTCTCTTCTATGTTTAAAGCTTCGTCCAGCTGGGGACACTTCTACTGATTGCATTATAGAACATTAAAAATAGTTGTCAGATTGCCATACCACAGCCATTACTCGTGCCTTTATTATTTTAATTTAGTCTATTAGATTACACTCTTTGGATTTTGGTTGAATCAAATTCATAACGGCGTATCTTATAATTTAGGGCGAAAGAAATCGTTTAGCACCGTATCATTAAGCAAAGCAAAAACGGACGGTCTCGTAAAGAAATGAATAGTTTTTCAATGTTTGGCTTGGAGATCTCAATTCAATATCCTCTGAAGTCTGGCCTGCGAAGAATGCCGTTAGTCATATGGTTTGACATTAGTTACTGAATCGGACTAAAAATTTTACTTGTCGACTCAACTTCCCCCATCCAATATACGGCAAGAGGAAACTATCACAAAATCTGCTTCTTGGAGACGTAGTCAGCGGTTACCAGGAAATACCTAAGCAAGTAGTAACGAATTCCGGAAACTTTGTGCCCTGAGTCCGATTTATACAGATCTAAATTTTGAAAAAAAAAAAATTTAAGTTTCTGAATATTTCTCGTTAATCGTCTCGGATCCTACGGCTCTATACTTTGAACTTTTTCCATTGCCTGTCTATGGTATCGAATCTAGCTCCAACTTTTATAAACAAAAAAGCTTTCTCATTTTTCTAGGGTGAAAAGATCGCTGCTATTACAACTCAACTTTATAAACCGTGCGACGATAAACGCTACAATGATCTACTACTCGTATTCCTGATACAAACCATGCATCAAAAGTTTATGGTGACAACGAAGGGGTTTCATATAATTGATTTGAAAAATTTAGCAACGGTAATTGATACAGATATGTTTATACATAATCTATTTCTAATTAAATATTTAATTTGATTACATTTGCAGACTATTCATGTCTTCGCCAATTATCTGGTGTTCTTGCTACAATTTACATATACCTCGCCCAGACGTTAGAAATTTGGACTTATTGTAGAATTCGTCCTGACCTCTGTTGCATTGATTATTAGTTTAGACTTGAATGTTATTTTGTTACTTATTTCTTCATTCATCAAGAACTGCATTAATATTATCAAATATGTAATTGATAAAGCGAAAAGCTGAAAATAAAAGAAGGTAACGGGTTATCATATTGCACTAAGTAGCTTTTATTGTTGGAAGGAAGTATCCGTGAAACTAGCACGCTCTGCGGCAGCGTCCAGTATGATGGGGCTAGAATTATGCATTGCAGTGGGGTCCCACACTTTAAGGAAGCTGTTTCGCATGGGGGAGAGAGTGGACAAAAAATGGCACTAGCAGCAGGCAGCAGGGATGCGCCATACTAAGCCACTAATGGGAGGGTACAACCTTGTAAGCTTTAAGGAAACGATCAACTTCCCTCGAGACAAATTCCGCCTCCTTACCGCACTCTATACAGGGTACTGTACTTAGGCTCAGCAAGCACTTGTTCAACATGGGCATAGCCTCTTGCGCAAACTGCCGGTTCTGCGACATGGAACAGGAAACTCCAGAACACCTGATTCTGGATTGCCCAGCAATTTCCAAAAGCAGTCTCAACGCTCTAGGTTCTATCTACGTGGACAAGGACAATAGACTTTAGGTCGCAGTGCAAAGCCTCAATTTTACTGTCTATCTATCTATCCCTGAAATATCCCTTGGCATATTGGGGTTAGGACCTTCTAGTTACCGCTGTGGTTGATTGTTTGAGACTCAAACGCATTCAAGCTAATAGCATTTATCCCACATCAGGTATTGCCAAAATATCTAAATATATACAAAGTTGAAAGATGTCAAAGCACGTAGAGTTCGAGTATTAGCTGAGAAAGATTCCTAATTCCCGTTGGGATGGTAAGGATTAGATCGACGTAATCCAACGGTAGGCCCTGGAAACATGCTGTTTCGATGGGGTCGGACCAAAGGGAGAAGAATGTCAGATGTGTTTCTCGCTGCAACTCGAGCTCTACGTCTGCAATGGCTGATGGTTAGTCTCCAAGTATGCCATTCACTGAGAGGGAGTCGGTGAAGGTGCTAAAGGCTCCACTGGGAATGGCGGTCAGTGCATGTCATAAGTTAGTTGCGTCCGAAGTCTTTTCGGCGTATTGTCTGATGTCGTCGAAGTAGTTGAGGAAGGACCTCTTGATGCTCCTAGGAGGCGGTCCTGCTCCAAGCAGGTGACTTCAGCGATGATTTCTGCGAAAGCAACCCAGCAGGAACTGCTTGGAAATGAGTTCATTATGCTCCTTAACTGGGAGCATACGGGAGCATTGTCTCTTCAGAACAACTAGTTTGTAGACTTCCTGTCGACATTTTAATCCACACTAGACGTGTACATTTTTCGAAAAGACCAAGATTTGTTAAGAGAAAAGTTTAAAAGTTTAAAAATTTACTTATTTTCAGTTTCTCTGGACTCTCTAGAACCAGAGCTTTCTATTCTAGTTGCTGTTGGCTTGAAATAGTAAATTTTTTTCAAAATTTTTATAAGTTGTCGTTCCATTTTTCAGTACTTACATTCAAATTATGGGTTCTAGGGTTATTTAGAAATATCAATACTTACATCACCTAGTAACGGTAAATTCAATCTGAAAAATCCTTTTACATTTATCATAAATGGCTGATGTAGACATTGTAGTGAGAAATCGGAGACGAGATCGTTGTAAGCTTTATTGCCGAGCGGTTTCGACAACTTAAAGATAAAGCCGCTTATTTGCATATTCTATAAGAAAGAGTTTAAATTTTGTTATTCTTAACGTTTTTAGTACTCACGTATTGCCTCGTTTTCTCAGCAGTGATCAACAATATCACGGCTAAAGTACTTAACCTCAACATTGTCAACGCGTCGTACATGAACTGTCCCAAATGAGAACCACGGCTTAAGATTTCAATGCACCAAAAAATGTTGGCTACCACAGAGAAGAACGTAGTAAATAGCAAAACCGTAATGGACCAACCATAGCAATCGCCCACACATTGGTACAACTCACAGAGGCGTCCTTGCAGCAGACGTAAAAAGTTTAGGCTTTCATATTCCCACGCCGCATAGGGTTGCCACACATCACTAGTGTATTTATGTTTCGGACGATTAGCTTTCACCAGCACCCGTAGCAAAGCGATCAAACTGCGTGCGCGTTCATTTTGACGCTCAATCGTAACCGAGATTTGTGCATAACGCGCTCGTTCGATTGCCAACATTGGCACTACGTAGTAAAATACCGGCGACATGTAGCATTTGTAGGCAAGCACGAGCTGTAGGATATCGTATACGAATTGCAAAAGCATACTGTAGAATACTTTGAGCCAGATTGTTTGCTCTAACGTCTCCGTATTATTGGTATGGTTTCGTAGTAATGCATCCACCTCAATTTCCAGACGTTGAAGCTGCTGGCAGTGTTTTGTCTTACACATGGATTCGACGTAGGCCACTATGTTCGTTAGCATCTTGAAGACAAACAAAATAATGCCGACTATGTAAGCGAGCTTTTCGATGGTTTCCGTGAGTAATGCATATATAAAATCGTAGCCTGGTTTTATTAGCCAAGCGATCCAAACTACCCGACAAATGGACGTGAGCCATGTTAGACGTGGCAAGGGTTGTAAAAGTTGCAAATACATCATCAGTAAATATATGTAACGAGCAACGCTTGCGAAAATATTACGATAGTACATATTGCTTAGACAGTGTGTCAATAACTAGCCCTTGTGGCCAAGTCCCTTATGTTGATTGAATTAGGAAGCTCGTATGACTTCGTATAAACAATAAAAAGTGCGAACACAAGTCATGAAATCTTTATTTTAATCGTCTGGTGAATTGAAGGTCATTATCTCCATATTAAGTGCCAAATAATTGGAATAATAATAAAGTTTCGGCGCAATTATATTTTTGGGTTAACAAGGTCACACTATAAAGCTATCAAACACTTTGTCTAATATAAAAGTCAGCCTATTTAAGTGATAAATTAACACAATGGCTGCGCAGAGATTAGATCTCAGACGTTTTTGGATTTGGAAGCGTAATAGAAGGAAGCTAGATGTTATTAGATGCGATAAGTGACAGTCAAGACATACCTTGAAGCTTCTGATTGGTTAGCCCTTTTGCTCCCTATGATGAGCATGCTCGGTATCGTGATTGTTCATATTTCTAGCCTGTGGACTGGAAGAACTGAACTTGTCTTTTCATTAAGTACTGTAAAGCTTGGGACTAACAAATATTTGGATCCATTACATGCGATGATTAGGAAATTTCGAGGTTTCACTATTTGAACGTTAAACATTTATTTAGATAAAATGAAAGTAGAAACCTATCTTCGATGTGGCTCAGCTTACATGAGACCAGAAACTGCGTATTGAGAAAGAGACTAAAGGATATAATAAAAAAACCCCGGGTTAAACATGAAATTCCCCGAAAGATATAAAGATAATACGGTGTTTATTACAAATTTATGTAAAGATAGGCGAGGTGTATGTGCGAAGTTGGATAGTAGTGCTACTTCCTCTCTCTCCTCTTTCTGAAGTTAGCGTGGATTGAGGAATGAAAACTGCAAAGCTGATAAAATAGCAAGAGGGGCACCCTTGCTCCACTCACATTAGAGTGGGAACTAGTTGGATTTCTGTTGTCATCTTGCGTTCTAGCACTGGACTCACATGTGACCAACTTCTTACCGGACGCAAATTGTCAAAGTTGTATGGCAAAAGGTGAGGTCGAAACATACAGACACTTTCTCCTTCTTTGTCAAACTTTTGCAAGACTGCGGTTGAAACATCTCAGCAGTCGTACTATCGACGAACCAGGAGACATATTCGAAACTGACATTAGCCGCCTCAACAAATGTGACTTTGTCGATTTATGAGGGTCTCTAATATCAATTTTCTATAAGTTTTAGGAATCCTAACGAATCGGCGTCCCTATTAGAATCTAACCTAAACTAATCTAAGAAGAATATTAAAAAGAAGTAATATTTTATTGAAATATTTTTTATTTCTGTTTCCACACTCAAAGTGCGCGTGATTAGTGCTTCTAAATGAGATAATGTTTTAGACACTCGCTTTAGTTTGTTGTTATTTATCATCGCTCATGTGAAACTGTATTAGTATTATCAGATATGTGGTTGTAGCGCCAGCGATCTGTAAAAAAATAATTAGTAATATCCAAGTTGTCCATTACATAACTACAATTGTGTGTACTCACTGTATATAGTAATGAACAATTGATATCAAAGAATCCAGCAGCTGAGAAGGCCAACTTTTGATGTAAGAGTTGTAAAGAGAATTGCTCGATCTGCAGGACAAATATAAACTATTAATTCATCGCATAAAGTGTGAAAACTTCGTGATCAATAGAAAGTATAACGAGGGATCACTGTGTTCTCTCTAGTAAGTATCTTTCCACTCCCCTGATCTCGGTTCCGATAAAGAGGGAGATTTTAGAATAGATTCTAAACTGACCTGTTCAAATGCCAAACTTTAAAGCCTTCGAAAGTGGAATCCTTCGCTGATTCTAAAGGATGGGTGAAAGGGTAAGATGCACTAGCAGCTTGGAAGAAAATAAGAATAACTTCTTCAGGATCCGGAAGGATCTCTTCGAGCCGTTCGCTACCAAACGAGGTTTCAGAAAAGACGACTCCCTATTGTGCAACAAACGACTACTTGAGAATATTATTCGAGATGCAGAGCTTAATAGTGTTACTTGGACTGAGTCGGCAATTGAGAAATAAAGTTCTCCCTTGATGAACAAAGACCAAACTCTATAAGTCACTCATTATTCCCATCCAGCTATGTGGTGCAGAGGCAGGGGCGATGTCATCTGATGAGTCGACGTTACGAGTTTTCGAGTGAAAAGTTCTGTGGAAGATTTATGGTTCTTTGCGCATTGGTAACGGCGAATATCGCATTCGATGGAACGATGGGCTGTATGAGCGGCTAAGCTGGGTAGATCATGTCGTCCGAATGGATGAAAACTCTCCAGCTGTGAAAGTATTCGAGGCAGTACCCGCCGGCGGAAGCAAGTGGAGAGAAAGACCTCCTCCGTTGGAGAGATCAGTTGGAGAAGGACCTTGCTGCATTTGGTATTTTGAATTGGCGCCAAATTGCAAAAAGAAGAAACGACTGGCGCGCTGTTGTAATTTCGACTCTAACCGCGTAAGCGGTGTCTACGCCAATAAAAAAGTGGCTTTTTTTAACCAAATAATGAAGCTTTCATCTGGTCATGCTATATAAGAGAGAGAGAGAGAGAGAGGGAGAGAGAGAGGGAGAGAAATATAATATATATATGGAGTGGGATAGAAGAGGTAGTGAAGGAGAGACATAATGAGAGGGTATGACTATCGTACAAATATAGTTACTTTACAAATGTAATATATGTTGGTACTCTTTCGGTCTATGATACATGACGAGTCAAATACCTTTTACACAAATTAAATTTCAAGGGTTAATTCATAAATTCGATTATTAAAAATATTTATTTAAATAGCCAGTGCTAGTCAACAGCTTTTAGAGTGCATTCTGCTATTGTGTCTATCATTAGGAAAGACAGTGCAAGTTGTATCTATAACATGGACTATAATGGACTAGTCTCAGTTTTCCATTTTTTACTCACCACGGTGTTATGGTTGTCGTTCCAAATATTGGTTTCAATGCGATGTAGGCCCATAGCAATTGCCGTAGTCTGAAATTTTGATACTAAAATGTCTAAGTGAGATATATTAAACCACTTTTGCACTCTACTCACCCGCTGAACCGTTCGCTCACAGAGCATTGCTAGCATTAGTACGTTGAAGAGATGCGTTATAGACCAGATGAGGTTGCTAGAGATTTGCATGAAATTTTCTAGTGATACTGAGAAAGTATTGAATTGCAGAAAAATCCAATAACAATTCGTGGTGATGGATATAAAGTCATTACCCACATTAATCAATATTGAAATGCCAAAATCTTTGTTGAGTGTGGCCGTCAGCTCCCACAAGCGATTGTAGAGATCACGTATGATGAGCAAACGCTTCATGTCCGTATTCTCCATATCGTACTGATGTTTCAGGTACTCGGTTATTTCGTTGACTGTCGATGCTTGTGATATGAATTTTATATTTGTATTCGAACTGTCAGCCGGCTTCGGCTTGCTATTCAACAGATTTAGTTCATTAATGGCCGTTACTAGTTTATCTAAGCGATGGCGCACAATCATAATAGCGGTAAATATTTGAAAATAACGCACTCCACAAATTAAAAAAGGCAGCATATAGAATAACCAATATATAGAGAAGTTCCGACCAGAAGCGAGAACATATACCAATAATTTCAACGCTTCGACGCTGACAAATATAAGGATCATAACGACACCGCGACGCAAAATTTTCTGGCGTAGGGGACTGAAAGAAAGAAAGTGAAAGTGAAGCCTGAAATCGCTTTCACCTGACCCTGTTCGTCAAGCCTCCGATACTCAAAAACAAGAAGAAACTAAATAAAAAACCTCTCCTCTATCCACATATTTTACACTCACCCATTTTCCACGTCTACATTTAGTGCACATTCGAATATACGATCCATTTCGCGTACTTGCTTTATGAAAGTGTTTTGACCATGCCGCTGCAGAAATGCTTCCAAAACTGAAACAAAATGCGCCACACGTATGCCCATCAATTGTATGTAGTCTAATCTATGACCGACATCATTTTCCGACATGCGAAAGTATTCACCGTCACTAAAGATGTCCAAAATTAGAATGGTGAACGCAATGAGGAGCGTACAAATGGCATAACATTCGAGTAGTCGTGAGAGATAAACTTTGCCAGTTTTACGTTCCACCATCCATAGTGATAGCGCACTGAGTTGCAGGCACCTATGCAGAGTACCCAGTGACTTTAAGATGTCCATTGTGTGTGCTTTCTTAGAATATTCTTTAGCTTAACAGCAACTTTCACTATGTCGGCTCGCGAGAAACTGGTGTTCATGGCTTTAGAATTAGAAGCCTTTGAAGAGAATGTGGCAATAAAAAATATATATATGTATATTTTTATCACTTTTAATGGCTGCCTAATATAATTACTCGGCCGAAATTGTGATAAAATGCATAGATTGTGCTAATAGGTTTCTCCGCCTTACTAGAAAAGCAAGAACATATTAAATGATGAAAACACCACCCCGCTTCTCTGTCGCTGACACAATTAGACAAATAGGCGTACTGTTAGAATCTTTGCTGACTAAGTGGTCCCTCACATTCTGGCACCTGTTATATCCAATTATGGGTTATAGATTAGGAGATATTTGCAATGCAAGCTTCTACAGAACTGGGAACCAGGAGCGAAATATGCGAGCCCTTTGAGTTAAAATAGTTTTTAGGAACTGACACGTTCGACCTAAATTCTTGGAAGCTGGAGTCCTCAACTATCAAGACCAAGAACTCAACTATCAAAACCAAGAACGGCGTAAGCAAATCAGTAACCCGTCGTCTCGCAGCGGACCTTTATTAGAGCAAGAGATCTGAGAGGCTTAAAAAGTAAAGAGATTTGAAAAGAGCAAATCCAGTAGTTGCCTTGTCTGAATTGACTAGAAAGCGCGGCTTCTGCCGGTGTTTTGAATATCGAGTCGACTCCAAAAAGTGACTTAGGAAATACTTTGTAAGATATTTTTCTTTGAGTACAACATTCTGAACTCGGAGCCCTGAGTTCAGATCGGAAGATACTGCTTCTGGTGTTATCAAAATCAAAAAATTTGGCTGGTGGAAGACAGAAAGCTTTTAAAAAGCTATAAATGCGAACTTCAGAGAGCTTCCTGACGAAATATACTAATCAATACCCGGAAAACTAAAGGTTCGGTTTAAAATTTTGGAGTTTATCTTGTTAGAGGAGTCATGTTTAGAAGTTCAGGCAAGTGAGGAAAGTTCTCTGGACGCCATTCACTTGGGAATGACCAGAAATGATTCTTTTACATATAGCTCGTGCAGCTCACGACTTCCGGTCTTAGACCAAACATCGTCTGGGTAGCCAAAAAATATTTTGAAGGCGAGCTAAAGAGGGAACGCAAACCATCCCTTCCCAGGGTTGTGCGCTGGGTGTGGGACCTGCCATGTAAAAATGCCCCCAATGAAAAGGAAAGAACAGCCTCGGATAAGGCGGTCTTTTGATTAATGGACTTTCGTTTTAAGTTAATATGAATTCAAATCGTTGAATATTTAGCAAGTCATTGATGTAAAGTTGCAGTAAGTGTGTATACCCAGTAAGTAATCGAAGTAGCTCAAAGAGTGGATCAACTACTGGTGTGTATAGGGCTCTTTTCAAGCAATAGAAAATAGAGAACGGGGCAAACGACCTTAACCCGCTTTTATTGTTGATGATATCAGCATGCTTTCTTCCACAATCAGTAAGTCTATAGAAGGAGCCCTACCCTAGTAGAATGGTACTGATATTTTTCGTGAGCAAAACAAAAATACCTCAATTGAATCTTCTCTCATTCATTGGTACAACAATTTCTCCGTCCACCACTTAGGGGTTGAAACCGATACCAACTGAATTGGAAAATTAACTTTGAAACACGCATAAACGAACAAACATGATCAGCAAAACATAATTAGATTACTTGGTTCTCCCAAGGTTAGCTTTCAATAGCCACTTTCGTATGAGGTTACCCTCTAAACGTTAATGTAGCAGAGGTTCAGTAGAGGAGGAGGATACTACCTCAATCCACGGGTCCAAATGGACTGCGGAATAGTAGGTGGAATGGCGTACAATCTTGTGTTCTTGATATCTCTCTTTCTAACCCGTCTACGAAACTTAGCTAGCATCTTGCAAGTGGAAGTACTAGGTATAGAGAAGGCTTGTGGAGTTTTAATAACTACAGGAAGATGCCAACCATGGCATTGCTGTCAATGTCAACGACATAGATTCATTCCAGCGTAGTAAATAATTGCAGGAAGGCTTTAAGCTCACTGGCAGCTAACACCATTTGTCCATAATTTGGTTCCCCTGTTGGAGGAACATTTTCGGCAATGAAAAAATAAAATAATTGATCTCCTAGCTCTTTAGACCAATTCGAGACGGAGTTAATACCATGCCCGCTGAAAATATGAAAACAATCTCAATCTCGACACAAAATACTTGGAGACATCAGGCACCAAACCTTGAATCGCTGTCCATAGAAAACCTAACGGAGTATTGACAGCATCAAATGGCTTGAGAGCAACGATGAAACGGAACAGCAAGAATATGGTCCTACGATATTGCATCAAAATGGTGTATTCAACGCTAATTGTGTCCCTGATAGCAGTACTTCTAACTTCCTATATAACCACAAGGCGGGAAAATGATAAATAGTGACAATAATATAAAAATCATTTGTAAGTTTTGAGTCTCTTAGCTTCGCTGAAGAAGAAATATTTCAAAACGTTCTCAGCTTTGTCGAGCTTCCACTTCCAACTGTGGTACGTTTCTTTCAGTAAAGATTCTTGATGTTTTCAGCTTTTTTCGACTGGCTCGAAGCTCTGCAAGTTTTTTTGATACAGAAATACGTTTGTGAGAGGTTGGAAATTACCTTCTAAAGCCTATGGTGCTGATACCTAACTCGATCTTTATTGAAGCCCTAAATTTAGAAAGCTTCTCGCTATATAAAAAGGGTATATATGTGTTTTGAGGATGAGAAATATAATGACGACTATATGTTCTACACTCTATTTTGTTTTAAGTGTAATCATTATATTTTTTTATCAATCCAAGTGACTAAAATACTTAAAACTATCTCGCAAAGCTTTTTTTACTGCTAGGTTTTCATAGCTATTTATAAAGCTTGTTGTCTCTAACTGGCTAAGTAGTGTAGCTTGCTGCACTCTCACAGTGCAGTAGGTTAGAAAGAGAGATCGGCGAGTGTTGGAGGAGCAAATAAACAGGAATATAAAAGAAATTGAAGTGCCGTACATCGTAGCTGAGTGTTTTCAATTCTCTTCGGTGGATTGTTCGTTCGAATCTGAGAGACGCAAGCTTTACATTTTACATAGTACAGTTATAGAAAAAGCTTTTCTAAAAGACGTTAGTTTTTGGAAAAAAATTCCGATTGTTAGAGTATATTTCAGTAAAAAGTTTGTCTGAATATTCAAAAAGAGAAAAGCTTTCATAAAAGAGGTCAGCTTTTGGACAAAAATGCCGACCGTTAGAGTATATTTTTGAGAAAAGCTTGTCTGAATATTTAACTGCTAATAGTGAGCCACTCCCTTTGACAGAGCAGCAAGCAAAAGTTTACCAAACATCGCTATCATATTGGGTAGTCGAAAAGGTCTTTTCGTATTTTTTATATTTATAATAATAAATAAATAAGCAAATATATATCATTTTGGTGGACCACTTTTTGTAATTTTTCCGCTTGAGACAGTGTGAGTCGAAATTTCGAAATTTCCAGATCGCAAGCGAGTGAACCATTGCTGTGCTACACGAACTGATAAAGCATCGTCTCCGTAAACTTCACAAATTTCATTTCAAAATATAGCGATTTTCTTCATTATTTTCACTTATTTTTTAAAGCTGTAACTTTTTTTTAACTTCGACGATTTTTTTTTGGTTAAATGAAGCTTAAAATCTTGCTTTTCCAACACTATATGGTATGACACAATGTGATTGGTAGGACTGGAGATATACGACTGCAACGACATCTATTGACAAAATACGAATGGACTCCCAATATAATTTACGGCCGTCATAGCTCCACGCACTTGTTATTACAGAAGTTCTACAGCTCAAAATCTGGTTCATTTCTTAGATCATTTTGCAAAGCGGTGCCCCGCTATATATCATTTCTCATAAAAACATTAATTTCCTCCAAACAGCTCAATTTATTTGACTGCCTCTTTTTTATATAGAGACTATAGCATATGAGTAGTAAGCGGCTTGATTATTATTATTGTTAATATTATCAAGTAATTCCATAGATTTTCTTTAAACATACAGAAACTGTACTAACACCACCAGATATGAGGTCACAGTTGCTAAAATCTGTAGAAAAGAGCAATAATTATTACAGAAATATTTTACTGAAGCATACATTAGGGCTCACCGCTGTTACCAAACGCAAGTCTAATATAAAGAAATTCCTGCCGGTCACTACAATGCACTGCAGCTCTAACTGTGTGGAGAATTGCTGCAATAGAGTGCGATAAGAACGCATGGACTGCGAAGAACTCATAAATATTAGACGACGCAACCTAGCGGCTAACAAGCGATCCTAAAAGTATGCTTAGAAATGAGTTCAGATTGTGACATTTGCTTTGTGCTTACCAGTTGCGAACATTTATGACACAGATAGCAAATATGCCAGATGCTGGCGGTTATAGGTACCAACCACCAAAATGCTGGCACAAAATAGTTGGAACTCTCCAGAAGTCCCTCATAGCTTAGCACCGCAAAATATAGTCCACAACCATAGTCCATGATATAACAGGTTATTATGATGAAGAGTGACCAGCCAGCGAATTCATTGAGCAGTTCAAATGCCTTATAGAGTAAATCGTAGATATCCTTAATGGCCAAGAGATATGCCAAAGTTTGCAGTTTTTTATAGTTAACATCCAACAGCTGTTGGCTTGGCGCCGTGCGGTATGCAACAAGCTGTTGCAACTTCATGCAAAGACATTCCAAATAGTTTCGCAAAGCAAACACGTAAATACACAACTGTACGATACGTAAACGAATGATTATGTTATACCAAATGGCGTGCCAAAAGTAACCCAAATGTTGTAATTCCATAAAAGTATACACCGTAAGGCCGAAGCAGATGAGCGATAGCCAAAGCAAATATTTCAGGTGCCAACGTGCACGCGACGGCCAACAAGCCAATTTAATGTCCTCTCGCAGCCGTAGCTTCAGTGAGAATTCAATTTCGTGCAGCAGTCGTAAGAATGCTTCCTGCTGCCGTTGACGCCATAAGCCCTCGGCTACAATGACCATACTAGATAACGCTTGTACACTGTAGATAAGAGTGCACGCTGCTTCGCTGGCCAAGCCTGGTATGGGCTTACGCGCAGCTAGTGATCTCACATAGGCCACGCAGAGTGCAACTAATAGCAGGTGTAGGTAAATTTCTTTCAAACCTTTTTTTGTTAAGATTTGTTTGCGCTCAAGCCAAACCAGACGCTTGCTGCGCGCGGTTGATCTATCGTTTGTGTACTGCGTATTCGGTGTTGGACTTATGTAGAGTCCGAAGACGAGCGAATAACGTAACCAAGCGCGCAATTGTTGCTCCATTTCGCGTAGACTTTCTTTGCTGTACTAACTAAACTGTTCGAGCTAATTTGGAGACTAATATTCCTTTGGCGTGTTATTTGATTGACATATAAATAGATTTATGCGATAATGAAAAATTGCATTTCAATAGTATTAATTATATAACACTGAAAGGTAACTTGTGAGTCGATGTAAAAATTGCACCCCTCACTTTTTGGTAAAATTTCATATCCCAGCAACTATTTCAAGCTTCTAATTTTGAAATGTGGATATTACAGTTACAGTTAAAATTTTGGAAAATCGGACTATAACCACGCCTATTTTCCATATAACACAATTTTCAATACCTATGTAGAGTTCCTCTGCACTTTATTATGAATAAGCCAAAAGCTTATAAATAGATATTGGATATTGGGATCAAATTTTGCGCTAATAAAGCTTTCAAAGTATTCACCTCCCACCTAAAAGTGTTCGAAATCGATTGATAGCTTTTCAAGTACCGAATAGGAGGGCCTCAGCCTTTTTATGGTAAATATCGGCCAATGAAATATCTTCATCTTTCTCATCGCTTTGTGGGCTCTTGGAAAGAAAAGAAGATGTGAAGCTCTCCAGCCAAATTTTCTTCTTGATAGGTATGTCAAGAAGCAAAATTACCGGATTTGGGACGAAAGCCAACCCGAAGAGATTCAACAGCTGCTATTTCATCCAAAAAAAAACAGCGGTTTTTGTGGTTTTGTGGCCCGGTGAAATCAGCGATCCATTTTTCATCAAAAATGATGCCGGTGAGAACGTAATCGTCAATGGCGATCTTCATCGCACCATTATAACCGACTATTTGATTTATGATCTCGGCGACATTTAGTCTCAACAAGACGGCGCTACTTCCCACACATTGTATCAATCAATGGATTTATTGAGTGAACACTTCGAGCAACAGATCATTTCACGTTTTGGGCTGGTCGATTGGTCACCAAGATCGCGTGATATCACACCGTTAGATATTTTCCTGTGAAATATGTAAAGTCAAAATTTATCCGCTCCGATTTAGGCATTGGAACAAAACATAACGCATATCATTCGCCCGTTACCAGTCGAAATGCTCGAACGAGTAATCGAAAATTGGTCTCAAGATGTTAACCATCTGAGATATGGCCGCGAGCAAAATTTTAAAGAGATAAAAAATAAATGCCAAAAAATATTATTTCGAGTTGTAATCAACATTCCAACAATCATTAAAATTGAATTTTCTTTGGTTTTTCATAAAAAAAAGTAAGGAACCTCGAAATGGATCACCCTTTATAAATATTTCATAGGGTCGCCATAAGTGCTACAAACTTTGTGGCAAAGTTAATATTATACTGTCCAGGGTATAAAAGTAATCGTATATATATCAGAACCACCTTAATAAAGCCATACCCTTCCCACTTTCTAATACATCCGATTATTATTTTATCCAAAAAGATACCATCTGTTAACAAATATTTGCACACACGCGGAATTTCACACTCAACTTGCCTTCGATTGCAGAGCAAATCCGCAAAGCATTTGCAAAACTCGAGCGTAAAATGGAACACGAACTGCGGCACTGGCTTCGCTTGTGCATGTTCTTCGGTATTTACCAGCGACAACCTAAGCCAGCGTTTGCTGTGGCGAGAGGCGCACTTACTCTGCCAACGGAAACTCACAGCTGCCGGCGCAGCGCCCACAGTGACAAGCGCCGCCTGCTGACGCTATCGCATTGTCACCTCTGCCTCATAGCGCTGACGCTTTGCCTGGGCTACGTGCACGGCCTACGCCGCTGTGGCGGTCTGCCAACGCTGATGCTCACTTGGGTGGCCAGCGTCATACTCTTCAGCTTGCAAGTGCTCACCAATCTGCTGATAATTATGGAAACCGTACGCCGACGTGCGCAACACGCCGCCTTTTTGCAGACACTCGCGGCCATTGAAGACGCACTCAAGCTGCGTTTGCGTGTGAATGTGCAAAAGCGGGCGCTGCTGCACGAATTGCGCTGCCTGATCGGCTGTTTTGTGTTGTGCTCACTCGTTTGTCTGCTGCTCTTCATTATCAGCACGCATTGGTTGAACTACATTGGCTTCTTCTGGCATGGATTCTGGTCCATACTAACAATGCGTGTACGTATTATACAATTGTTGTTGTACGTACGCATCTTGCAACACTATCTGGAGTGTCTCTACGCGACATTGCGTGAAATTGTGGCCTACCGCTTGGCGCCGGAGGAGTTGCTGCTCGATATCAACTACGTTAGATTGGCTTCGTTGGATTCGCTGTTGGCGGTCAAGGAGATTTACACGCTCATTTATCGCGCGTTTCATATGCTAAACTACTTTGCCGGCTGGTCACTCTTTGGCATTGTCAATTGTTATATGTTTGATGTGAGCTGCAATGTCTATTGGACGCTGCTAAGTTTGGATGGCTATCAGAATAGGCGCTACTATTACGTGGCGGGACCGGTGGCATTGCTACCGTTGCTCGCAATCGTTTGCTATTTGTGTTTTCTATGTGAAAGATGCCAGGATTTGGTAATAATGAGCAGCAGTGGGTGTTTCTTAAAATGTAAACGATAATTATTGTGTACTTTTAGGCGCGTCGCATCGCTTTCCTACTAAATAAACTAAAAATAGCGCGTACCAAGCAGTCACTGACGCCATATCGGCTGGTCTTGCAACAACTTTCCGCACAAATACAAGTACAACAAATCGAAGTAACGGCACAACACTTCTTTGTCTTGGAATTGCGTCTACTGATGACCGTAAGTGACATAAATCTGTGGTCATAAGGTGAAACAGCTAATGCGATTTGAGCAATTTAGAAAACGAGTGCTTTGGGTGTCTTAAATAATGTTTTCTTACAAATCAAATCTCACATTGTGACTCTTAAGTTGTGTTTTAAAGACCTCCAAGTTGTTTTTAGTTGTTAGTTGGTTTTGTCCCCAGACGAATTTCGCTGTTGTTCCTTTTGGTCATAGAAGTATATTTTCCCCTCAACTAAAATTAAAACTAAATTAAACTAAAAATTATATGGAATTTTATACAATTCTCTTTGTAGATCTTCTCTGTGACTTCAACAAATTTGGTAATACTGGTGCAATTTCTTTGCTTGGAGCTGGAGTTGTTGAGCTTATCTTGAAAACTATTAAGCAATTTAGAAAAAAAAGAACGTTTAAGCAAATAAAAATACAATGAATTGCCAATGAGGCTATAAATATTTATCTCTGAACGATTAGGAAATAAAATTATGCAGCGAGTACTAGAAAGATTAACACTGAGAATGATTTCTGTTCGCGAATTTATAGGGATGCGTCCGAAGAGCTTTTATGTTTACGGCAATGAAATGACGACGAGCATTAAATATTCTTTTAAAGCAAAAGTCAGCAATCCCAAAGCATTCTTAAGCTCTTGCAGGTTCTTTGGTCGAAGGTTTGTTTTCATATTTATCTCGTTTCTCTTGATATCGAATATACATAAATAAATTTCAAACATCATCCAAAGTACTGATGAGTTTTCGAGAAGGTTTCAACAAAAATACACCGGGAAGTTCAGGCTAGTCCTTCCACTCTAGATTAGCAGATATATGGATTCTTTATTCCGCAACTTGAGGCAAGTAGAACTGTACCAACCATAGTCTAACTGATGGTTTGAATGCTTGGATTGAAAAGCTCTCAGAATTCTGTGAGATTAAAGTTGGAGACAAATGCTTAGGCAGGTAGGCTCCCAAATACAGCTTCATAGGAGTAGTGTCACAGTATATGGTCTACGTGTTGGTAGTCAAACCAGCTCACAACCCTGGGGTCAAAAGAATTTTTTTTGCTACCCAGAGGATACTTGGTCTAAGACCGAAAGTCGTGAGCAGCTTGAGCCGTATGTAAAATATTCGTTCCTGGCCACTCCCAAGTGAATGGCGCTCACAGAACTTTCCTCACTTGCGTGAGCTTCTATTTAAGGTGACTAAGCCACATGTCCCGTTGGGATAGCGCTGAAAGCTGGTACTGTGGACAAAAGCCCTTTTATCAGGCTGACATATTAAATATGAATATTGGAATTTATTAAAACGATTTTACAAAAGCTATTTTTAAAGTCTGAAGGGACACATTAAGCAACTTAGTTGTGGAAATTAAAGACAACACATCTCTAATAAAAATATTTAAGCATATCAATAAGAATTTAATTTAAAGAATAAATTTAAAATTAAAAAAAAAAATTGAAATTTCGGTCACAACACAGAGACCTGCAGTTGTTAGATAATATACATATGTACAAATATAGTTACCGATACTATTCGCACCATTAAGCATTCCTGTAAAAATAATTGATTGATTTAATGCATTTGATTGCATTCTGCTTGTCAGCCCTGCAGCTGTCAATCTTCATCAATATGCTGATATTTATGCAACGCTGCGTGCACTGCCAATCATCGAGTAATCTTACTTAGCTCTTACCAGACTTTTAGTATGTTACTACGAATTCACACAGAATGGAGCAGCAATTCCGTGCTTGGTTGCGCTACTCGCTCGTCTTCGGCTTCTATATAAGTCCAACGCCAGACGCCAGTAAGAAATCAGCGCAGGCAACTAGCCTCTCGCGCACCAACCACGGTTTTACATGTTCACTGCAACGTTTAAAAAAGCTCTACTTATACGTGCTGCTGCCCTGGCTCTGCGTGCTTTACGTGAATGGTCTGGCTTCGCGCAAACCCGTACCTGGCACCATGCTCAGCTGGACCGTGGCGACGTTGTTTTTTAGTTCACAAGCGTTCTCCAATATACTCATGGCAGCCGAAGGTATCTGGCGTCAGCAGCAGCACGAGACGTTCCTGCGGCTACTGCACGAAATCGAATTCTCACTGCGGCTGCGGCTCAGACTGGATATCAAATTGGATGTGTTTCTGCCACGTGTGCGTCAGCTGTTAAGATTTCAGCTTTGGCTTTCCGCCATTTGTGTGCTTATATTCGTGTATAATTTTATTAAATTGCAATATATCGGCTACTTTTGGTATTCCATTTGGTTTGCGATTGCGATGCGCTTACGCTTAATACAGCTGCTGATCTACGTGTGCGTGCTGCGTCATTACATGCGTTGTCTTTGCTTGAAATTGCAACAGCTTGTTGCCTACCGCACGGCGCCAAACCAGCAGCTGTTGGATGTTAACTACGAAAAACTGCAAACACTGGCTTATCTATTGGCCATAAAGGATATCTATGATTTGCTGTACAAGGCATTTGAGCTGCTCAATGCGGTCGCTGGCTGGTCGCTGTTTAGCATCATTTTCTGTTATATGCTGGACTATGGCTGTACGCTCTACTGGGCGCTGCTCAGCTGGGAGGGCTATCTCGAACGTCGCAACTACTACGTCGCGTGCTTTTGGTGGCTGCTGCCCATGACCATCATTATCTGGCATCTCTGTTATTTGTGCCATAATTGCAAGCAGTTGGTGCGTACGCAAGCAAATTACAAGATATCATGCCGCAACTCCATTCTCTGCATACTTTCAGGATCGCTTGATAGCTAGCATGTTGTGCCGCATAATCGTTGCAAATTCCTCGCAATCCATGTGCGCTTATCGCATGTTGCTGCAACAATTTTCCACGCAACTGCAGCTGCAGTGCATTGAGGTGACCGCAAGGAACTTCTTTACATTGAATATTCGGCTGATAATGTCGGTAAGCCTAAAGGTATACTTAAATAAAATGTGTGTGGGAGTATTAATGGGTTTTCTTTGCAGATTTGTACCTGTATAGCGACTTATTTGGTGATAGTAATACAATTTTTAAATATTTAATTTTCAATCTAACAAATTATAGAAAAATTGGAATAAAAAAGGAAAAAATGTTAACCGCGATTGTATCGAAGCTGTTGTATCCTTGACAAATAAAGAAGTTTCCATACATGAACATAAATCTATCAATTTGTATGACAGAGGGATATGGCTGAATCGACTCAGCTTGTCATGCTGATGACTGAATTGTATATGGTCTCCATTTTAGCTTTATTAATACTCACATATGATGTTAGAGCGCTTATTAAGCTCCAATGCATATTATTCCATTTACTGTTTCACTTGGTGTTCTGATTCCAAATCGTTCTTTCATATGGAACACATTTGTTTTAGAATTATGTTTGTAATTAGCATTTCCATTATGCATGCTGTTCCATTCTCGTTCCAATTTCAAATCGTTCCTTCATATGGAAAAAATGTGTTTTTGCATTACTTTTCTAAAAAAGGAAAAACCTAAATAGTGCTGTAATGGAAAAGCAACATTACAGCACAATTTAGGCTTTTCCTAACAAGCATGTTCTATGCATCTTCCATTTACTATTTCAACTTAGTGTTCAAATTCCAAAGCGTTCCGTCAAATTGAACACATTTGCTTTTGCATTATTTTTTTAATTTGCATTTCCATTATGCAGGTTGTTCCATTTCTGTTCCAATTCAACATCGTTCCTTTGCATTAAAACAGTTATTTGTACATTGATTTCCTTTAATTCACGACCCATTCTATACATTTCCATTCTATTCCGCTCATTTCCATATTTTTCGCTCTTCTTTTCTCAATTTCCTTATGTATGTAGCTATTTTGGCCTACTTTTTATTCGATTTTAATTGTTTTCCTAGCTTTTTATATTACATAACTATCTTTTTCAAAATACTTGCATGTCATTCATTAATTTATAATTATCATTCCATATCAGGCTGTTCCATCTTTCTGTTATATACATATGTATATGTTCTTCCACATCGATCTCTCTTTTGAACGAAATTAACTTATTTTAGTATTAATATTCTTGTTTTGTAACTTGTGTTTTTATTACATGTTGTTCTATTCCATATTGTTTCAATATTTTTAAGACTTTTCCACAAACCATTTCCTAATATGGTTCAAGCATTATTTTCATAGTAACTTAGTGTTCCGATTCCATCTCGTTCCATCACTTTTCCTTAGCTAGATTTCTTTGATTTTCTTCGAAAGGTCATTTTACTATAAAATTCCTTAAATACACACATGTGTTCCGATTCCATTTCGTACCTGCACATTGTTTTTAGCTATATCACTTTGATTTTCTTTAAAATTTCATTTTATCACCTATGAATTTACTCTTGAAAACAACCTCTTCTTCGTTCCAATTCTAAAAATTTATATGTGTGTATGTATGTATGTAACTCGTTCACTTACAATATATGTACGAGTATGTAGCTACAATGCAAATGCATTCTTGTGTTCAACATTTTAAGCCTTTCAAGTATCAAGATTAAATACTTGCCCTTAATATCACATGCCGCCAGCAATCTAGCATTTAAAGGGTTATCAATACGCCTGTCACTCATGCTTATCAAGCGTCTGAAGGAACATCTACATAATTTTCCATTGGAAAGTTGAGTTTGGTAAGCGCTATTAGTCCATAAAAGCAACATGGAGCAGCAACTACGTACGTGGTTGCGTTACGGCATACTACATGGTATTTATCTGGGTGAAACCAACAACGGAACAACGTTACAAACCCCGCGCATAGCAAGCAAGCATCAAGCCTGGACTGGCGCACCGAAGAAACTCACCCGCAAGGCACTGTTACAGCGCGTACATATGTGTATTTTGCTCTGCGCTATCGGTGCGCTCTACATACACGGCCTAACGTGGCTTGATTTTATACCCGGGCTCATGCTTACTTGGGTATCGGCTACGGTAATCTTTACCACGCAAATATGCACGAATTTCCTCATCGTAATGGAGGCGCTGTGGAAGCAGCCAGAGCACGAGGCTTTCCTTCTGCTCTTGGATGAGATTGAGGTATCCTTGAAGTTGCGCTTGCGACAGGATGTCCAACCGCTGTTGTTGCATAAAATTGTACGCACACATTTAATTTACCTGCTTGCATTGTCGCTTGGCTCCATAATGCTCTTCATTATCACGTCACTTTGGTTGAATTACATTGGTTACTTTTGGCATGGGCTCTGGTCCATAATAACTATGCGCCTACGCATAATACAGCTGGTCATCTACGTGCGCGTCTTGCGGCACTATCTCGAGTGTCTCTGCACGAAACTGCGTCAAATTGAAGCCTACCGCACGGCGCCGGCGCAGCAACTGCTGGATATCAACTACGAGAAGTTGGCTTCGTTGGAGTATCTGCTGGCCATCAAGGAGATCTATATGCTGCTGCATAAAGCATTTCAGCTACTCAACAGTTTCGCCGGCTGGTCGATGTTTAGCATCATTGCCTGCTATATGTTTGACTTTACCTGCAATCTATATTGGACTTTACTGAGCTTGGATGGTTTCGTCAGACGTCGTTACTATTACATAGCTGGCCCAGCCGCCATGATGCCCTTAATCGCGCTCATCTGTCACTTGTGTTGTTTATGCGATAATTGCACGAAATTAGTAAGTTCTTGTTAAATAAGCTCTCTCTTAGTCCTTTATTCAAAAATTGTATACTTTTAGGGTCGCACGGTGGCGCATTTACTGAGCAAGATAACTATAATGAGCACCGCTGATACACTCAGCTCATATCGTCTCGCGTTATATCAACTCTCCGCGCAATTGCAACTACAACGTATTGAGGTGACGGCGGAGCATTTCTTTGTTTTGGAAATGCGCTTTCTAATGACGGTGAGCCTGGATGTATGCCTTTGCTAGAAGTTAGGGAAATACAGAAAGGACTAGCATGTTATCCAAAGAAATCTTCTTTCTGCAAAAAATTTTTGTGAAGTTTTAAATATAGTAAGACTTTGTTCTTGGAATTCAGTCTCAGTTGGAAGCATCTCATATTTCCGTCAGACTGCAGCACTCAGCCTTAGGGATTTTAGCGACTTGCTTCACTCACACAATGATTTAGAGTTTAGAACAGTTGTAGCTACATATAAATATTTGTCTCTATACCTATTAAAAGGTGAGAGTTGAAAACAAACTCACTCTTCGAGTAATATCGGTGTTAATATGTATTTTATTCCAATTTTTTTTTAATTAACTTGAACTCAAAGAGCTATCGATTTGACGAAACAGTGGGTATTTTCTTTTTAATTATTTAACGGGTAACTTAATTCTTATCCAATTATATGACTCTCTTTTATCTTTCTCTCTTTTATTCCCAATATTATGCTAGTTTTCCCTTTATAATATAATGTATGTTCTGAGCAAACCAGACCGCAACTAACTACTTTAGTGGCTTTCGGAACTCATACTCAAATATGTAAACGGAGTTCGGAGAATATTAGCTCATTAAGCATACGAGTCTCATTTCTATCATCTATAGGTCCTTAGATTATTTTCAATTCCTTTTGCTTTATACAAAAAGTTTCCATTCAAATGTAAGCTCTCAATTGGATGATTGATTAGTAACAAGGTGGGCTTTGCGAATTTTAGCATACTGCATATTGGGGTTGAATATAATATGTCAGGAACGATGACGTAACTTCTTTCCTTTCTTTAGTATTTGAAAATCCACAAAGTCTTTAGGTTCAGAATTGTTACTTTGATTTTTGCTTTAAAAATGGATTTTCTTTTCAGATCTCCACGGCAGTAGCAATGAATTTGGTGATACTGATACAATTTTTGAACTCCTAAAGTATACTTAAAGTAATGATATAAAGTCTTATTTATGATTTGAAAGTACTAAATAAATTGATATCTGAGATAACTGAGAGTTTGGTGTTTGTTCGTCGAGAGGACTTTACTTGTCAACTGCCTACTCAATCCAAAGTAGCACCTGTTGGCAAGAGTTATTCTGCGTTAGATTTCGATGCTGACGTTGCTGTGAATGCTGGTTCCAAGATAGACGAAATTATCTGGGACTTCGAAGTTATGACTGCCAACAGTGACATGGGAGTCTAGGAGGACCACTGTTTATTTTATAAAGGAGATACTTCATTTTGCTCGCGTTCACTACCAAATTTATTCGCTTTGCTTCCTTATCCATTCTAGAGAAAGCAGAACTAACAGCGCGGTTGTTGAGGCCAAAGATATCAATATCAACGTCGTACGCCAGCATCTGTACGCTCTTATATAATATTGTACCTTCTTTATTTAGTTCTGCGTCTCGAATTATTTTCTCCAAAAGTGGATTAAAGAAGTCGCACGAAAGGGAGTCGCCTTGTCTGAAACCTCGTTTGGTATCGAACGGCTTGGTGAGGTCCTTCCCGATTGCTCAACGTCAGCTTACGCAGCTGTATTAGTTTTGCGGGAATACCCAATTCAGAGATCGCGGCATAAAGGCAGCTTCTTTGCTGTCAAAAACAGTTTTGAAATCGACGAAGAGGTAGTGCGTGTCGATTCTCTTTTTACGGGTCTTTTCCAAGATTTGGCGCATGGTGAATTGCTAGTCAGTCCGTCGTCCGTTCATATTCTACAAAGAAGCTGATTCATGCTTCTTATAAGCTCATCGACGCCGTATTTGAACAGCTCGGCCATCTTGCTTTTTTTGATGTCAGCCTTCCAATAAAGGGACCGAATATTACAGGTGCATGCCCTTATATCATAATCCTTAATGCGTTTGCCATCGTCGTCATCAAAAGTGAGGTTTCTCTTTCGAAGCTGTTGTTTCATTTTCTTTGGGGCGTTTTTTACTTGGCGAGTCCTAAACCCAGCGCACAACCCTAGTGAGGGAGGGTTCGCCTTCTCACCTTAGCTCCCTTCAAACGGATGTTCTTTGGCTACTTAGAGGATACTTGGTCTGAGACCGAAAGCCGTGAGGTGCTTGAGCGGTATGTAAAAGATTCGTTCCTGGTCACTCCCAAGTGAATGGTGCTCACAGAACTTTCCTTACTTGCGTGAACTTCTACATATGGCTCCATGTTCGGCTCGAAATTCAACGTAGAATAACTCTTGCCAACAGGTGCTATTGCGGACTCAATTGAGAAGTAAAGCACTCTCTACATGAACAAGGACCAAAGTCTATCAGTTACTCATTATTCCCGTTGTGCTATATGGAGCATAGACATGAGCGATGACCACATCTGATAAGTCGTCGTTATGAGTTTTCGAGAGAATGGTTATGCGGAAGATTTATGGTCCATTGCGCATTAGCCACGGCGAATATGGCATTCGACGGAACGATAAGCTGTATGAGATATATGTACGACGACATTGACGTAGTTCAGCGAATGAAGAGACAGCGACTACGCTGGCTAGGTCATGTCGTCCGAATGGACGAAAACACTCCAGCTTTGAAAGTATTCGACGCAGTAGCCGCCGGAGGAAGCAGAGAAAGAAGAAGACCTTCACTCCTTTGGAATTTATTAAAATGGATTTTCAAAAGCTATTTTTAGGGTCTGAAGAGACACATTAAGCAACTTAGTTGCGGAAATTAAAGACAACACAAGAATTAGATATTATATATATGTACAAATATAGTTACCAATACTATTCGCTCCATTAAGCATTCCTGTAAAAATAATTGATTGATTTAATATTAACTTGCATTCTGCTTGTCAGCCCTGCAGCTGTCAATCTTCATCAATATGCTGATATTTTTGCAACGCTGCGTGCACTGCCAATCATCGAGTAATCTTACTTAGCTCTTACCAGACTTTTAGTATCATACTACGAATTCACACAGAATGGAGCAGCAATTCCGTGCTTGGTTGCGCTACTCGCTCGTCTTCGGCTTCTATATAAGTCCAACGCCAAACGCCTGTAAGAAATCAGCGCAGGCAACCAGCCTCTCGCGCACCAACCACGGTTTTACATGTTCACTGCAGCGTTTAAAAAAGCTCTACTTGTACGTGCTGCTGCCCTGGCTCTGCGTGCTTTACGTGAATGGTCTGGCTTCGCGCAAACCCATATCTGGCACCGTGCTCAGCTGGACCGTGGCGATGGTGGATTTTAGCTCACAAGCGCTCTCCAATATAGTCATGGCGGCCGAAGGTATCTGGCGTCAGCAGCAGCACGAGACATTCCTGCGGCTACTGCACGAAATCGAATTCTCACTGCGGCTGCGGCTCAGACTGGATATCAAATTGGATGTGTTTCTGCCACGTGTGCGTCAGCTGTTAAGATTTCAGCTTTGGCTTTCCGCCATTTGTGTGCTTATATTCGTGTATAATTTTATTAAATGGCAATATATCGGCTACTTTTGGTATTCCATTTGGTTTGCGATTGCGATGCGCTTACGCTTAATACAGCTGTTGATCTACGTGTGCGTGCTGCGTCATTACATGCGTTGTCTTTGCTTGAAATTGCAACAGCTTGTTGCCTACCGCATGGCGCCAAGCCAGCAGCTGTTGGATGTTAACTACGAAAAACTGCAAACACTGGCTTATCTATTGGCCATAAAGGATATATATGATTTGCTGTACAAGGCATTTGAGCTGCTCAATGCGTTCGCTGGCTGGTCGCTGTTTAGCATCATTTTCTGTTATATGCTGGACTATGGTTGTACG
The DNA here is from genome assembly GCF_016617805.1 of Bactrocera tryoni. NCBI lineage: Eukaryota > Metazoa > Arthropoda > Insecta > Diptera > Tephritidae > Bactrocera > Bactrocera tryoni. The sequence continues at coordinate 68,634,659 of NC_052502.1, read as the reverse complement.
CTCTACTGGGCGCTGCTCAGCTGGGAGGGCTATCTCGAACGTCGCAACTACTACGTCGCGTGCTTTTGGTGGCTGCTGCCCATGACCATCATCATCTGGCATCTCTGTTATTTGTGCCATAATTGCAAGCAGTTGGTGCGTACGCAAGCAAATTACAAGATATCATGCCACAACTCCATTCTCTGCATACTTTCAGGATCGCTTGATAGCTAGCATGTTGTGCCGCATAATCGTTGTAAATTCCTCGCAATCCATGTGCGCTTATCGCATGTTGCTGCAACAATTCTGCACACAACTGCAGCTGCAGTGCATTGAGGTGACCGCAAGGAACTTCTTTACGCTGAACATACGACTGATAATGTCGGTAAGCCTAAAGGTACACTTAAATAAAATGTGTGAGGGAGTATTAATGGTTTTTCTTTGCAGATTTTTACCTGTATAGCGACTTATTTGGTGATAGTAATACAATTTTTAAATATTTAATTTTCAATCTAACAAATTATAGAAAAATTGGAATAAAAAAGGAAAAAATGTTAACCGCGATTGTATCGAAGCTGTAGTACCCTTGACAAATAAACAAGTTTCCACACATGAACGTAAATCTATCAATTTGTATGACAGAGGGATATGGCTGAATCGACTTGTCAGCTTGTCATGCTGATGACTGAATTGTATAGGGTGTCCATTTTAGCTCCTCTCTCATGTTAGAGCGCACGAGTTTAAGCATTAACGTAAAGTAAACAAACAAAATTTGTAGCAAAAGGACTAAGCCTAATAATGCCGAGATAAAAAATAATCTTTCTTGAAGAATTTTGCAATCCTGAATAACAACGGAAGGATATTAGCTTGCGGTGGTATTTATTAAAAATTTTAAATATGTTTTTATAGATCAAAATATATTCCGAAGGTAAGTTGAAGTAGAATTATATCGCCAAAGCGGCTATTTGAGGGATCCCTACCTTTTTAAAGAAAAAAGCCACAGAAATTTAAAATAATGTGGTGAATGTTTAATATCAGTCGAGAGAACATTCTTTGGCATTTAGTTTTTGAAGATTATCTCTTCCAAATGTTGGACACGGCAACGACTTAGATGATCCATCAGTTCAGTCTAATTTTCGATGACTCGTTCGAGCTTTCCACTACTATCAGCCTTGTTATCATGATGCGATTAAGGTCGCCATTGCCGGTTACGTTGGCACCGGCATCATTTTAGAAGAAATATGGATCGATGATTCCAGTGACCCACAAATGCACTAGACAGTGGTTGGCAGCTCTTGAATTTCTCCAAGTCCCAAATGCGGTATGTAAACCACTTTGAGCCAAAAATGGGTCTCATCGCTGAACAAACTTTGGCTCGAAAACGTCGGATTTTCTTGGAACTTTTCAAGAGCCCATAAACCGAAGCAATGCCGCTTGAGAAGGTCGACCGGCATCAGTTCTTCAAGATGTATTTTGTACACTTTCAATTTAAGATCTCCACGTAAAATGCGCCAAGTCGTTCCATACGTAAGTTCGAGTTGTTGTGAACGGCGGCGAAACGACTTTCCATCGTCTTCGTATACACTCTCAGCTACTGCGAGCTGGACGTGGTCTATTCGGTCGAAAGTTATCCAATAAGTAATATATGCTGGGTCTCAAAACGGGTGATGATAATGCGAATAGAGCGCTCAGTAGGCCGACTATGTTGAGCATAAGTTGAGTGAAGCATGCGTAACACATTCTTAACAGAACGTGAATTTTCAATATAAAGTGGCAAGGTTAAACGTTGTTCAGGCATAAGTCTTTCCATGATTTTCCAATCAATACTGCACAAAAATAACATGACAGCTTGACACGACTCTGGCGTAAATGTAATTGGATCACCCGTTATTTTGTGTATAAAGTTGGGTACTGTGACAGCGAGCTTAAAGCTGTTAAACATGTTTTCCACGTTGTAAATAATCCCAGACAAACTTTCGAAAAAGCTGTTGCAGAAATTAGAAGTAACCGAAAGTTTGTCCAAAAACTTATGGATATCTTGAATGTTACCTTAAAAGTTAGGAAGGCATTAATGTACTATTTATAAAATATCTGTATAGTTTTATCAACCATGTCGGAGAATACAGACTATATTTAATTTCCACCCAGCATAAATGCCGAAGCTACTAACATAAATGATTTTCTAGCGTTTAGAAAGCTTTCACATTTACTGAACTATGAAAGCGCTATGTAAATATTCTTGTATTTTCCATACGTGAGCTTTCATAAAAGCTCAAATTATTATTAAATGAAAGCTTCGAATTCGCGAAACAGTGGTGAAATCGAGGTGTAAGTAATTAATTTTACATGTTAAAAACTGAGAAGAAGTTAAAACTGCTTTTGGAAAGCTTTCACATGTACCAACTTTTGAAACCGCCATATATTCTTGCATTATCCATGCATGTGCTTTCATAAAAGCTCATTTAGGTTTACATATATTAATTGTGAAAGCTTTCACATGTACCAACCTTTGAAAGCGCCATATATTCTTGCATTTTCCATGCGTGTGCTTTCATAAAAGCTCATTTAGGTTTATATTAATTGTGAAAGCTTCAAATTCGTGAATAAGTTATTATGCGCTGGTCGCTTAGATCTTACCAGTGCTGACGTTAAGATTTCAATACTGAACTTTATGTGATAAAATCTAAAAAGAACTTAAAACTTTAAGGGTTATGGTAAAATAGTGCATAACAAATTCTTTTTTATGAAGACGAATTATTCATTTTGTTAAAACATCCATAGTTTTAGGTTCGGCTATGTGTACTTATGTATGCTATATTGTAGTTTCCATTTTTACTCTTCCTCAGCAAAAAAAAAACGAACTATTTTGCAAAAAAAACGTTTGAGAAATATAATTTTTATTGTGAAGGTTCTTTGCTGAGTAACTGGCAGCGTTAAATGGTCAGAATTCACTCGTTTGTTCGCTTACCTTCTCGTGGCTAAAGAACACGCTCACCGTCATCGTTATGCCGCAAGCAAGCGCACTCTCCATAGTGCTTTCGTGGCACTTTGAATTATGAATGTAATTTTATTTACTTATAATCAGTTATATCTATTTACATGTCAATCAATTAACGCGTCAAGTGCTTGCCACATATGAACTTAATTGACCCAAAAAGCTAAGTTAATACTTACTCGTACACCAAAGAAAGTCCACGCGAAATGGAGCAGCAATTGCGAGCTTGGTTACGCTATTCGCTCTTTTTCGGGCTCTACATAAGTCCAAACTTGAAAACAAGTTACATAAATAACAGACTTTCCGCGCACAGCAAGCGTCTAGCATGGCTAGAGCGCCAGCCAATCTCAACAAAACAACGTTTGAAGGAAATTTGTCTGTACATACAGCTTGTTGGAATTTGTGTAGTGTTTGTGAAAGGGCTTGTGTCATTGAAACCCATACCGGGCAGGGCCAGCGAAGCAGTGAGCACTCTGTTATACGCTTTACAAGCGTTAACTTGTATAATCATTGTGGCTGAAGGTCTATGGCGTCAACAGCAGCAGGAAGCATTCTTGAGGCTGCTGCACGAAATTGAATTCTCACTGAAGCTACGGCTGCGAGAGAACATTAAATTGCATTGTTGGATATCTTGTGCGCGTTGGCACCTTCAATATCTGTTTTGGCTATCGCTCATTTGCTTCGTTATTGCGGTTTATTATTTTATGGAATTAGAACATTTGGCTTACTATTGGTATGCCATTTGGTATAACATTATCATTCGTCTGCGTATCATACAGTTATGCGTTTACGTGTGTGCCTTGCGAAATTATATGGAGTGTCTGTGCATGAAATTAGAACAGCTTGTTGCATACCGTATGGCACCAAGCCAACAGCTGCTGGATGTTAACTATGAAAAACTGCAAACTTTGGCATATCTCTCGGCCATTAAGGATATCTACGACTTACTCTTTAAGGCATTTGAGCTGCTCAGTGAATTCGCCGGCTGGTCATTCTTTGCTATAATAACCACTAGCATTTTTGACTATGGTTGTACGCTCTACTGGATACTGCTAAGCTATGAGGGTTTTATGGAGAGTCCCACCTACTATGTGGCAGGTGTTTGGTGGTTGGTACCTATGACCGCTACCATCTGGCATATTTGTTACCTGTGTCATAAATGTTCGCAACTTGTAAGCGTAAGAAATCGCAATAACTGCTTCACTTAATCATTTCTTAACATACTTTTAGGATCGCTTGTTGGCCGCTAGATTGCGTCGTCTAATATTTATGAGTTCTTCGCAGTCCATGCGTTCTTATCGTATTTTATTGCAATTATTCTGCACACAGTTAGAGCTGCAGTGCATTGTAGTGACCGGCAGGAATTTCTTTATATTAGACTTGCGTTTGATAACAGCGGTGAGCCCTAATGTATGCTTTAGAAAACTAATTCTGAATTAATTATTGTTCTTTTGCACAGATTTTAGCAACTATGACTTCGTATATGGTGGTGTTGATACAATTTCTGTATGCTTGAAGACAATTTACATATGCAGATGCAAATAAGTATTAATAGTGGCGCCTGGAAGGAATAATCCCGTACATATTGACATTAGATATATTTGAAAATATTTCGTAAAAGGAAGCTCTGGGAAGTCATGAAAAATAAAAAAACAATAATAATAAATACCTATGATGCATACATACTCATACTACCATATGAAATTGCTAACGCTTGGGCTAACTTTTGAAGCGTCGGATATTTGGTTCATGAAGCCTACTTAACATGACCGAATTATACACTACCCTAAACTCAATATAATTAAAACTTTACACATAGTGTCTTCAAATAGTGTAACCCCACATCAAGGTATAGTCAAAATCGTATCAGCACTTTTGTAGCCAGCATATACCGCACATGAGCACCACAGTACCTAAGGCTGATTATTTACCGAAAGTATCGGCCAAAATATGAGATCTGTAAATGAGAGTAATGTGATAAGTAGAGACCCTATAATATATATATATATATATATAAATCATTAACGTGACGATCTGAGACGATTTAGCAATATCCGTCTGTCGGTCTGCATGTACATATACGAATTTGTTTCACAGTTTTTGAGATATCGTTCTGAAATTTTACACACGTTCTTCTCTCAGCAAGAAGCTGCTCATTTGTCGGAATGGCTGATATCGGACCACTGTTGCATATAGTTGCAATACAAACTGAACGATCGGAATCTAGTGCTTGCATAGCAAAGTTTTCCCTTTGACGAGATATTTTCACGAAATTTAGCATCAATTATTATCCAAGACAACGCTACAATATATGAAGATATTTTCTGGATTGAATTACTATAGCATATAGCCGGCATACAAACTGAACGATCAGAAAAAAGTTCTTGCATTGTAAACTTTTGCATTTACAAGATATATTCATGAAATTTGATACAGCTTATTTTCTAAGGCAACAATGTAATCTCCGAAGAAATTGTTCAGATCGGCTTACTATAGCATTTATCTGCCATACAAACTGAACGATCAGAAAAAAGTTCTTGCATGGAAAACTTTTGCATATGACAAGATATATTCATGAAATTTGGTACAGCTTATTTTCTAAGGCAACAATGTAATCTCCGAAGAAATTGTTCAGATCGGTTAACTATAGCATATTGCCGCCTCACAAACTGACCGATCAAATATATGTCCTTATATGGGAAAATTTTTTATATGTCAAGTTATTTCCAAGAACTTTTGACAAGAACATCGCTATAACCTGACGAACCTATTTTCAAGATCGGACCCCTGTATCACATAGCCGTCATAGAAATCGAACGATCAAAACTAAGTTTTGTAGGGAAACTTTTTTATTTGTAAAGGGTATTTCGGCTTTGGTGCAGCCAAATTTAACGTTTTTCTTGTTGTAAAATAAAATACTATGTTTATTAAGTCATTTCACATTATCAGTTGTTTTTGATATTTCATAGTTACTCATACGCACTGTTGGGTGTAATTGGTGAGTTGAGCTGTTTATTTTTGGAATTTTACTATCGGGAAATTTGCTTTTAATAAAAAATATGAACATTTCGCAATTATAATAAATTAATAATTTTGTATTAATCGCAGAATTTTTAACGGTTAAAGTACTTCAGAATTTGAGGAATTTTTTTAAAAAAAACTGTATACACATTTTGTGTATACACACAGTGGACGTCTGCGTTCGAGATTTGATAGCAAAAGCGAACAATACAAAATATTATTTATGCTTATTTATAATTTATTAAGTACCAAAGTAGTACTAAAGGTAGAAAAGTTTATATGTAAATACCTTAAGGTTACGTATACGCACTGTTGAATGTCAGAGACTGGTTATAACGGAGCTATCAATGCAAAAAATGTTATTTTTAATTTTTTTTTTTAGAAATTTGTTACTTTAAAACTAAATAGATTAATAAAAAATATATTTTACAATAATATTAGGATTTTTTATAAAAATCATTTTATAAAAATTTTTTACTGCGCGCTCAGTGGATATCGGTTGATGATTTGATAGTAATAAACAATATTATTTATGCTCATTTATAATTTATAAGGTACTAAATAGGAAAGTTTGCAAATACTATTGTACCTTAAGGTTACGTATACGCACTGTTGAATGTCAGTGACTGGATATAACGGAGCTATCAATGCAAAAATGTTATTTTTGGTTTTTTTTTGGAAATTTGTTACTTTAAAACTAAATAGATTAATAAAAAATATATTTTACAATAATATTAGGATTTTTTATAAAAATCATTTTATAAAAATTTTTTACCGCCCGCTCAGTGGATATCTAGATTGAAGATTTGATAGTAATAAACAATATTAGTTACGCTTATTTATAATTTATAAGGTACTAATTAGGAAAGTTTGCAAATACCTTAAGGTTACGTATACGCACTGTTGAATGTCAGTGACTGGTTATAACGGAGCTATCAATGCATAAAATGTTATTTTTCTGTTTTGTTCTTAGAAATTTGTTCCTTTAAATCGAAATATATAAATAGAAAAATAGATTTTGCAATAATTTAAAAAAAATATAAACAATAAATATATACCTACATATTTTGGTTCACCACTTTATTATAACACATTTCGTTTTTTCCAAAAAAAAAATACAATATTTAGATAGTCAAAAACTGTCTTATTATCACCAAATAAGCAGTTATCGCAATGGAAATCTGAAATAAAGTATACATAAATTGTTTTATATACATAGTTCTTATTGGGACTAAAGCATATACGTGGGCTTACCGACATGAGTAACTGCATATCTAAAATGAAAAATCCCTTCGCGGACACCTCAAGCGGTTGCAGTTGCAGTTGCATAGTGAACTGCTGTAAGCACAGGCGATAAGCGCGCGATGAACGCGCAGAACTGCTAATAATTATTTTGCTTAATAAATTGGCTATTAAGCGATCCTAAAAGTAGGCAATATAAAGTATGCGCGTGGATCAATGGAGTTAAAAATATTAATTATGATATATGTATGTAAATAAAATATAATTAAATCTTAAGCTCAATTTACGAACTAAATGTAATAGGATGTGTTCCGAAAGGTAGACTTTAATATACATTTTAGTAATGAACCCTAAATGTATGCAATATTTTTAAGCAATTTTTAATAATTGTTTTTATTTGTAAAAATTTTGGGTAGTGACGATGCCCAACATGGCTCTATTAATCAATTTTTGACTATGAACTCCTAAAAGCAGGCAAAAGATTTGTAGGAAAACTAACTTTTAAAATATTAAGTTCAAAAAATAAAATAATTCTTATAAAATAATCTTTATATATAAAATGGATTAAAAAAATGCGCTTGCAAATAATCCTAAATGTATGCGATACATATTTCCTTAAAATTTTTACAACAATAACAAAAATACGCTCGAAAATAATCCTAAATATATGCAATACGATTTTTTAATGTATCATTTTTTAAATTAGTTTTAATTCATAGTAATTTAAGGTAATTGTGAACATCAGAGATGACGTATGTTTTAGAAATTTAATAAACCGTTGGCTATGACATCCTAAATGTAGGCAATAATTAGTTTTATTTAATAATTTTCTAAAAGAGTCTTTCTTTATAATACTTCAGCGATTATCAGCATTGCTGTATTGACCATAAATGTGTTAAAGCTTTATACTCCTAAAAGTAGGCAATAAAGTACCTTTCAAATTAAAATAAAATTATTATTTTTATATTATTGAATAATATAATAACATATATAGAGGCCGTATTTTTTTAACAATTTAATAAACCCTTGGCTATGAGTTCCTAAATGTAGGCAATAAATACTAATAATTAATCAATTATTAGAAAAGTTTTTCTTTATAATACTTCAGCGATCCTCAGCATTGCTGTATTGACTATACATTTGTTAAAGCTTTATACTCCTAAAGGTAGGCAATAAAGTTCCTTTTAAATTAAAATAAAATTATTACTCATTGAATAATATAAAAACATATTTTATCTCTAAATTTGCTTGTCTGCTGAACCAAAAAGAAGCAATACTATTTATAAAGTGAATATATGAGCTTTAAGATACTTCAAAAGCAGTTAATACAATAAAAAATGAGATAAAAAAATGTTTAGAATAAATGAGATTTAAAACTTACGCTAGTTACTCATCTTAAATGTAGGCAATATAAATTTTTTAAGTAAAATTGTGTCTTCCAAAAATTGCTTATTGTGAACATTTTCACTCACCAACTGTTTGCAGTTATCACTTAACCGACAGATATGCCAGACCATAGCAATCATGGAAATAATCCACCATATGCTCGCTATATAGTAATAACGGCGTTTAGCACTGCCGTCTAATATCAATTGCGACCAATATATATTGCAAGTGATGTCGAGCATACAGCATGATATATTGCTACACAGCGACCAGCCGGCGAAATCGTTTAGTAAATGAAACGCTTCACAGAGCAGCGCATACACTTCCTTGACAGCCAGCAAATATTCGAGCGTTAACAGCTTTGCATAATTATAATCCAGCATTTGACTATCTGGCGCCGTGTGGTATGCTACAACTTGACTCAATTGCTTGCAGAGACAACGCATGTAATGCTGCAGCAAGCGCAAGTAAATCAGCAGTTGTATCACGCGTACACGCATGGTGATTATGAACCACAAGCCATACCAGAAGTAGCCGATGTATTGCAGCCAGAATGAGGTCAATAGAAAGAGCAAGAGACCCAGCAACCACACTGCCATCGAAAAGCACAAATGGTGCCGCAAACTCAACAGAAATTGCTGCTGTTCGATAGGCTGTCGCAGGCGCAGCTTAAAGGCGAATGCAATGCGCTGGAGCAGCAGCAGAAAGGCCTCGTGTTCTTGCTGCTTCCACAGTGTCTCAGCGATGATGAGCACGTTTGTGATGGCTTGTGCGGTGAAGAGTATGGTCGCCACCAGCCAGGTGAGCATGGTGTTGGGTATGCGTCGACGCCAATACAAGCCGTTTATATAGACTGCAAACACCCAAAGCAGCAAAGCATAGTTGTAGCAGCGCTGTAGACAAGAGATGAGCACATTTATTTTCTCAGAAAATGCGCTTCTTCGCTTCGTGTGCGCTCTACAGAGGCCGATTACATGTTGGTTTCGCGGCGTGTGCGCATTTCCCGTTTGAATGCCTAGAATTGCAGCGTAGCGAAACCAAGCTTGTAGCTGTTGCTCCATGACACGTCTAAATTAGTTGGAGACCGAGCTAATTGTTGCACTATCGGTTGCATGCAGATGCATTGATATGCAGGCATGTCAGAGTTATTTGATTAATTTTTCAATGAGATATCACTTAGCGCCGGTAAGATATGAATATATTGGGAATGGGAAAAATTTATTATTTATTGCCGGTGAAAAAGTACTGGCTCACCAACACCCACCTTGAGACCCAGCATTCACTATTGGATAATATTCGACCGAATAGATCACGTACAGCACGCAGTGAAGAAAATATAGCAGCCGTAGCTGAGAATGTACACGAAGACCATAGAGAGTCGATTCGGCGCTGTTTGTAGCAACTCGGACTGATGTTTAGAAGGACACGGCGCTTTTTACGTTGAGATCTTAAATTGAAAGCATATAAAATATAGTTTGTACAAGAACTGAAGCCGCTTGACCTTCCCAACCGAAATCGCTTCGCTATATGATCTCTTGAAAGGTTCCAAGAAGATCAAACGTTTACGAGTGGAAATATCGGTCCATATTTCTTCAAAAATGTTGCCAGTGAGAGCGTAACCGTCAATGGTGACCGTTATCGCGATATGATAACTGACTATTTTATGCCTGAAATTGAAGCTCGTTGTCTCCGCAACATTTGGTTTCAAGAATACGGCGTCACTTGCACACATCGCATCAACCAATGGATTTATAGAGAGCACACTTCGGTGAGCAGATAATTTCACGTTTTAGGTCGGTCGATTGGCCACCAATAACATGTGGTATCATACCGTTAGGCGTTTTCCTGTGGTGATATATAAAGTCTAAAGCCAATGCGGACAATCCCGCTTCAAATCAGGCCTTGAAGCAAAGCATCACGCGTGTCGTTTGCTTATTACCAGTAGAAATGCTCGAACGAGTCATCGAAAATTGGACTCAACGGATGGACTATCTGAAACCTAACCGCGGCCAACATTTTAAAGAGATAATCTTCAAAAAATAAATGCCAATGAATGTTCTTTTGAACGACAAAATAAACATTCCCAATTAAACTAGAAGTTCTTGCGTTTTTATTTTTAAGTAGGGAACCACGAAATGGATCACCCTTTACAGTGAAAAAGTTACGAAAATGTTCATTCCATACGAAGATTTTAAACCCTCTTTCTTTACTATGAATCGCCAACATGAAGGCAACGAATTTGAAATACTTTAGGTATGTGAAATTGGCTACGAAAAGGCGCCAATAGAGATGACATGGATGAAGAATAACTCGCATTAGCGATCTACCGTGACAACATTATCGTCCCGCCACTTGACCAAGACAAGTTGAAAACAGTTCTAATGCAGCGTAAGAATTACCGGCTGAGCTGTTTTAAGTCGGTGGTGAGAAGCTGGAAAGACACATGTTTCAGCTGCTAAGCATAATTTGGCCAGATGAAAACACGCCCAATGTTTGGAATATACGTCTGTGCTAATTATTGTGACATAAACATTCTTATCGTTGCATATAAGCTTCATTTGACAGTCTCCCACACAATACTAAGCTCCTTGTAAATAAACTGAATAGATCTTATCAGTGTGGCTTCAGATCATAGAACATATTTTCACAATTCGTCAAATTATGGAAAAGACTCTAGGTAAAAAGATCGACAGCCATCACCATTTTTTGACGATTTAAAATCCGTTGTGAAACTCTGTCAAAATTCGCTTATCTGCGAAATCTCATACGGTTATGCAAAATGACGGTGAGCACAACTATTAGCTCCGTCCAAATCGGGAAGAACCTTTCTGTGTCGTTCGATACCAGGCTGGTTATAGTCAGGGTGATACTCTCTCGTATATCTTCTTCTTTATAATGATGGACATCTGAACGCAGTAGCACTGTCTACTATAAAAGTACAATACATACAATGGGGTACACAGATGATTAATTTGGATATCTCGCAACTAGCATAAATTCCACCAAAATGTAAGCCTGGAGGTGTAGCGCAGAAAACTCTTACCCACGGGTGCTACTTTGGAATTGGAAGGCATTTGAGATCTTTTCCTCGACGAACAAAAATTACGTTCTATAAGGTTTCATGACTTCTGTCCTATTATATGGCGTAGTAACGCTGGCGATAACGATCCGTGATGAGAAAGCCCTTGAAGCATTAGAGAAAATCGTTTTCAGCAAGATCTTTGAATCCGTCCGCGTAAGCGATGAATATCGAAGAAGTTGAACTACGAACTGTATGGGTTCAACGGCGACATGAATATAGTCATGTCGTCCTCATTAAAGTTGATGCTCCAGCGAAAAGTGCCTTTGATTGAACGGAAACAAGGGCGCCCACGCAACCAAAAGGGGACCAAGTGCAAAGCATAGAGGTAAATGGCGAAGGTTTTTGTTGTCAGCTCAGAATGACACAACAGCGATACGCTTACCAAATAAATTGCGGGGATATTATATAAAAGTGTCTACATGTAGGCAATGAATTCGATTTTGTTTACCAGATCAAAACCACCTGCAACGGAAACGACTAAAAAGACATTTTCGCTAGAAAGCTTGCTGTACAGGTGCCAAAAATTTTTATTTAGAGCGTCTAAATGTATGCAATGAATTCGAAAGCGTTCAAAAAAGAAATGCCTCCTTAATGTAAGCAATGAATACAAATGCGAACTTTGTGTTTAAAGTAACACCGGGAGCCGGGATATCAAGCACTGTAAATAAATCTTGGAAATTTCCGTTTAGCTGATCGCTAGGATGTCTTCACCTTAATTACATATGGTAGAGGGATAGCTTGTTTTGTTTGGCCCACTTCAGTAACTATAAGTCTTTTATATATATTACTTTTGTTATTTTTTCTCTTTAAGAAATAATAATGTTTTATTTTCTAACAATTTCTTTAAAATTGTTTTAGTATTACCAAATGCATAGCCATGGCCGCGCAAAACTGGGGGATATAACTCATTTTTCATTAGCATTAGTGAGAAATGTTTAGCATACATGCAGGCTCACCGACATCATGAAGCGAAAGTCCAGAGTGAAGAATGCACGTGCCGTAATCTCAATGCGCTGCAGCTGCAACTGCATGGCGAATTGCTGCAAAACCAATTGATATTGCCGCCTCGCGCTTGCTGAATTCAAGCGAATCAGCTGGCTTAGTAAAAGCGACACAATGCCATCCTGTAAGTATGCTATATTTTATTTTTGCATGTAAAACCCAAATACATACCAGATGTCTGCAATTATCGCACAGATAACACAATTCGCAAATCAATGCCGCGACGGGAAGAAACCACCAGAGATCAGCCAAGTAGTAATAACGACGGCCCAAAAAATTATCGAAGCTTTGTAGGAGCCAGTAGAAGTTCGAGCTCAAATCCAATAGAGACGTAATGACAATGCCGAAGAGCGACCAACCAGCAAAGTCCTTCAGCAACTCGAAGGTCTCATAGAGCAGCATATAAGTCTCTTTGAGCGCCAGCAGTTGATGCAACGTGTCAAGCCGCCCATAATCAAAGTCCAACAAGCGGTGTTGCGGTGTCCGGCGGTAGGCCACCAGCTGTTGCAACTGCAAACAAAAGTCACGCAAGTAATGCCGTAATATGCGCAAATAAACGAGCAATTGCAGCGTGCGTACGCGTATGCTGCATATATACCACAGGCCCTGCCAAAAGTAGCCGCTATAATCCCGTATTACCCAGGTGGCCACCATGAATGGCACTATGCCGAGCACGGAGAAGGCCAGATGATATTTAAGTAAGCGTTTTATTTGCCACAGCAGCGTCGCGCTGTCAATGCGCCATTTAAGCCGCAGCTGCATTGACGCCTCAATCGCCTGCAACGCTTTGAGGAAGTCTTCATGTTGTTGCTGCTTCCACACCGCTTCCATTAAAATGAACGCGTTCGTGATTAAACGCGTTGCGAAGAGTATGGTTACTGCTATCCAATTGAGTTCAAGGCCCGGCGGAATCGTTTGCCAGCAAACACTGCACCCGAATACAATACAAATGATAAGAAACAACAGCCAATTGTAGCCGCGTTGCAGCCAGTAAGCGCGTGAGTTGGTGTGGCCGCGTACATCCCTGATATTGTCGTTGTCCGTGCACTTCGTGGCGCTCACGTAGATGCCGAAGAATGAACAAATGCGCAACCAAGCTTGCAATTGTTGCTCCATCACGCTGACGCTGCGGCGCTAATCGTGGTTGCTTCGAGCGAACGATGTTGTAGGAGTAATGAGTGAAGAGTGCAGTCATATATTAAGCGAGCGGCAGTCGAATTGATGACCTGATGCATTATTAATTAGCGCGAGATAGTAAGGATAACCATCAAAGGGCGCGAGCTAATAAAGATATCGATTAAAGTGTGTCAAGGTCAAAGCAGCGCCGCTCATGTGGAAACGTTTGGGAGGTATTTATCTGCTAAATATTTTGAAATGGAGTTACCACCTATCGATAAATTATTATAAAATTAGTGTGAAGCGTAAAGACAAAAGAAGACCCATTTGGAAGGGTTTCGAATAGACTCTAGTTTATATAAATAGAATTGCCACCAAACAAAAATTCGAAAGAAAAAATGTTTACAAAATTTGAAACGTGAAAGAAAAAAAATGGGGATGAGAAGTGAGAGTGGGTAAAAAAAAATTGTAATATACATAGTTGCCAACCAAAACAAAATTCAAAAAAGGGAAAAATTTTACCAACTGTACGTACAATGTGAAAGAAACAAAAACGTCTTGAGAAATATTAAATCTAAACATATTTTAGAGTAGAGTTGCCAACCAACACAAAATTCAAAATTAAAAAAAAAATTTACCAACTGTACGTACTTCGTGAAAGAACGAAAATCGTTCAGAAAAGGATTAAATATAAAAAAATGTTGTAATAGAGTTGCCAACTAAGGCGAAATTCAAAAAAGAGAAAAACTTTTGAAACTGTACGTATGGTGTAAAAACAAGAAAATTGTTCTGAAAGGAAATATATGTATATGAACGTATTTTGGAATAGAGTTGCCACCCAACAAAAATTCAAAAGAGATAAATTTTTACAAATTGTACGTACGGTGTAAAGAAAGAAAATCGTTGTGACAGGTATTATATATAAACATATTTTGGAATAGAGTTGCCACCCAACAAAAAATTCAAAAGTGAAAAAAATTACCAACTGTACGTACGACGTAAAAGAACAAAATTCCTTTGGAATAGAGTTGCCACCCAACAAAAATTCAAAAGAGAAAAATTTTTACAAATTGTACGTACGGTGTAAAAAAAGAAAATCGTTCTGAAATGTATTATATATAAACATATTTTGGAATAGAGTTGCCACCCAACAAAAAAATTCAAAAATGAAAAAAATTTACCAGCTGTACGTACGGCGAAAAAGAACAAAAATCGTCCTGAAAAGTATTATACATATTTAAACATATTTTGGAATACAGTTGCCATCCAACAAAAATTTAAAAAAAAATCCAAAAAAATTTACAAGTTGTACGTACGGTGTGGTGTAAAAGAAAGAAAATCGTCATGAGAAGCGTTAAGAATGTATACATATATCATTCATAAGCTGTTAAAGAATGCCATAGAGAAAGCATTATTATGACCTTAATATAAACATGTTTAAAACAGAGTTGCCACCTAGCGTAGAAACAAAATTTATTTATTTTCTAAATAAGTTTTTCAATGTTTTATTCGGATTTAAAAGAGATTTTCGATTTTTTGCAAGTTTTGTTTTAATATGAATTATGTTTTGAAAAAGTAGACGGCATTTTGAACCACCCTAATGAAAATATGCATCTGCTTCCTTAATATTATTTTAGGATTTCAAAATCTGCACCAGAATCACCAGATTCGTCACGACTACTGTGCATATCTGCTAATGAGCGTAAAATAGATTAACCATAGTTAGGCAAACTTACAGTTATTTATGGCTCACCGCTATGAGAAAACGCATTTCTAGTATGAAGAAACTGTGAGCCGACACTTCAATACGTTGTATTTGTAATTGTGCCGAAAATTGGTATAAAAGCAGACGTTGTGGTCTTAGAGCGCGATTTGCTGAGTTAATGATCATCAATTTAGACAACAATTGGGACACAGAGCGCGCCTAGAAGTTTGCGAAGATTTGCATTATTAAGTGTAGACTATAAAATGTATGTATATACGCACCAACTGCTGACAGTTATCGCACAAGTACATCAGATACCAGAGTATTGCCGCCAGCGGCAGCAACATAAAAAGGCCCGCAATTTCGTAATGACGCCGTCGAACGAATCCTTCGATACTCAGCAGCATCCAGTAGAGTGTGCAAATCGCGTCCAATAAATACGAGCTGATGCTGGCAAACAACGACCAGCCGGCGAAGTCGTTGAGCAGCTGAAATTCCTTGTGCAGCAGCTCGTAGATCTCCTTCACGGCCAATAAACGCTGGAGTAAGCACAAGCGCTCACAGTCTACATCCAAAATTTGACAGCGCAATGACAAGCGCGCTGCCACAATCGAACGCAGACGCGCGCACAAACATTGCAAGAAGTGGCGCAAGATGCACAGATAGACTATGAGCTGTATCAGGCGTATGCGTATAATTATGATCAACCAAATGCCATGCCAGAAATAGTCTACATAAGGCAACCACATGGTGGACAAGGCAAAGAGCGCGAATCCGAGCATCGAAAACACCAACAAATAAGCGATGAGCCGACGCAGACCGTTGAATAGTACCGCGTGTTGCACTTTGTGCTGCAACCGTAAGCGCAGTGTTACTTCAATCTGCTCCAGCAGCTGCAGAAAGCGATCATGTTGCGCCTGCTTGTGCCAAGCTTCGAGTAATATAAACAACACTGCCATCACATGCAGACTGTAGAGTAAAGTCGCGGCTACCCAAGAGATACCCGGCATCGTGGCGCGTGTTATTAAGCCATGCGTGTAGACTACGCCCAGCACAAGCATTAGCAGACACAGATAGAGACGTTGCCGCGTCAGTGTGCTGCAAATTGCTGCGCGTCGGCACCATTGTGCGCGCCTCCTCGTCTCAATCGCAAAATGGCTGCTTGTGCTGTTCACGTTGTGTATTGTGACGCGGAGGCTACTATCCTCAAAAGCGCCTACATAGATACCGAAATATGTGCAGTAGCGCAACCAACCGCGCAGCTGCCTTTCCATTGGGAGTTTACAGAGTTTCTGGTGGAAAATTTAACGCTGCAGTTGTGGTGTGGCCAATATGTATTGTAATTAAATATGCGATTCTTATCACCGCAAAGATAAGCTGTATACACTGTGGGGTGTTTGTTTAATGCGTTGTAGGTACAGTGAAGAGCTGTTAAAGTTAACAAATACATATTTATATTAGAGAGCATGGCCGCGCACTGATAGCAGTTGAGCTTTGAATGGCTATGGAACGAAAGTTGGCAGTTCAACATTTGACTTGCTTAAAAATAGCTAAGGTAAGGTCGTGTAGTAACAGTATGATACGAGTATGATGAATGATAGTCCTAACCATCTGGGTTTTTCTTTTTTGTAGCGACAAAAATAGTTTCTCAACTGTGCACTATAGAATCCTGCCGGACTGTTAGTTTTTAATCTCATAAAAATCCGAATCCACTCAGGCGACGCCAAGTTCATTCACGTCTTTCCGGCTTACTTCATTTACCGGTCTCCGGATCAGGGAATTTTTATTTGAATATTAACTTTAGGAATTCTAGATTTTTCTTCTTAGTACGCAGTTAGGATATAGTGAAAAATAGGTCCTGTGTTGCTGATGTATAGGCGTCCACAGTTGTGCTTTCTTTAGTGGTAGACTCCGTCTGCAGATGATGTTATATGAGGTTAACCTTCAGTATAATTTTGCAGTTGCGGTCATATAATTATGAACTTGCAGAAGCTTACAAACGCTGTATAAAGATTTACATGGAAGCTGAGTGTAAAAAAACTATATCTACAATAGTTTTTCGAAGGTTTCGGCCTTTGACTGGCGTCAGAAATGTACTGAAAAAGTTTTGCCTCAGAAAAGCCACCTTAACTTTTGGTAAAACAGCTGGAAACATGTTTGACGTATAAGTTAAGACGAAATCAGTGAAGAGGGGATCCTATGTGATATACCTATTGAGATTTCAGGAAAGAAACGTGGAATATTTAAATAAGAAAGACTAATGTGTATGCCATTAGAGAAGCAAAAAAGGTAAACGCTAAATTAGGGTTTCCAACAGGCAGAAAGGCTGAAGCTTTTCAATGAATTGTTAAGGCAAAGAGGGAAGAGCTTCAAAAGGCACTACTTGAAGTAAATACTCGCTGCGGTCCAGGGCGGTCCAGTAGACTTGAACACTGGTTGTTTTGACATTTCCAGAAATACCAAATGCTGCCCGAAAGCCAAGTGACATTACCACCCCGTTCCCACAACAATCGGCTCTATGTAACTGGAATGATAATTGGATTATTTTGTTCAAGGACTCGGCGGAGTTCTTCAAAGTTAATTCCAATTACCATTAATGCAACAAAATTGAGACTTGTACCTGTAGCATTGAGCCCTGAGACACTTATATCGTTGCGACTTCGTTACATTGTGAAATAACAGCTGGTCATCCTCCTTTTGGCGTTTATACTTGTATATCCACTCAGTTGGTACCTTCAGAGCTACAAAACGCTGTTTCAATGGAGGGATTGTAGTAACTGTGACCCCGTTTCCACAACAAATGGTTGCAACTAGATTTCTTTCATCAAGAACTACTAACTCGACGGCAATCTTGAAAGTTTTTTATAGAGTGTTTTTTGCCGTTAATGCAACAGAACTGAGACCGGTACTTACCGATTTGAGACCTAGGACAATCATATTGTCCAGACATAGCTCCAGAGCTTCCAAATGCTGCCTGAAAGCAAGGAATGTGAAAACTGCGAACCCGTTTCTATAAAACTCAAGTTCAAAGACTGTTTACTCGTCGGCAATCTTGAAAGTCATTTTAAGACTGTCGTTAATACAACAAAATGGACCATATTGTCCGAATTTGGTCACCATGGGGATCCTGTACGCCCCCAAGTGAGACCTAGGACAATCATATTGTCCACACATACCTCCAAAGCTTCGAAATGCTGCCTGAAAGCTAAGATTGTGAGAACTGTGACCCAGTTTCTGCAACATTCGGGTATATAAATGCAATCAGATTTCTTCCGTCTAAGGACTGCTAACTCGGAGGCAAACCTGGAAGCCATTTGAAAAAAGTTGTGTGCTCTTAATGCAACAGAACGAACCATATTGTTCGAATTTGGTCATTTTGGTGATCTTTTAAAATTGAATATGAAATTTTTAATTGGTAAACGGGAGCAGCTAAATGTATTTTTAAATATTCTTTACACAAGTAGTTTAATAGACTTCTCGCGCTGACTTGAAACAAAAAGAAGAGGAGGGGGCGTTAATCCTGAAATGCATTAAGTCCATCATTACTTCGGTTAGAGCTTTAAGACTTATTGCGCACAGGATGTGTCAAGCTAAACTCCATGAAGGTTTTCGCGCCAATCATATATGATATATCTAGTCATGCAATTATTGAAAACTTAAGCGCATCTGTCTATGAGTAGCCGATGAAGTAGTAATTAGTAAGACCTGATGGAGTGTTACTTCTTCAATTTTCCTACTTGCTAATATTGTAAAAAAATTCCGCTGTATCCTCTAATAAATTGTCTTTAGAAGCAAATTACTTCAAGTAATTTAGTGCCATCATTTGTCTAAGTCCATTGTAGCGCTAATTACGGGCAAATTCAAGCAACTAATTGCATAAAATGGCTAAGAAAAATTACTTAGAATACTCAACGCCACGACCACTTCACCTGCCTGTGAAACACTTATAAGCGCCCGCAAGCTACAAAGCCAGTCATTCACTTACAAAATGGAAGAGTGTTTGCGGTTTTGGCTACGTGGATGTGCTGTGTTCGGCATCTATGTGATACCCATACAGGAGCACTACACAGCGCCGCATTGCCAACGGCTGTCACGAAAGAAGGGCGGCAGACAATTGGCTTGGACCGAAGAGAAGGCAACGCGCTTGACTTATCTGCTGCAACGTCTCTATTTGGCGATGCTCGCCGTAACTGTTTGCGTACTCTACTTACACGGTTTGTATGCGCGAGAGATTGAGCACGGGTTCGTGCTTACCTGGTTGGTCGCAACTTTGGTCTACACATCGCAGATGCTTACACATCTCTCCATCTTTATGGCGGCGCTGTGGAAGCGTGAGCAGCATGAGTCATTCCTACAGCTGTTGCAGCAGATCGAAGTGTCACTGAAGTTGCGCTTGAAATGCAACACACGACAAAGCGCGCTGCTGCACAGTTTACGTTCGCTGCTCTTCTCTTTGATACTGCTGTCCGTGGTGGGCATTTGCGTATTCACCGTCGTTTCGGTGTGGCTCAACGATATCGGTTATTACTGGCATGCCGCTTGGACCATCGTCACGTTACGCGTACGCATACTACAGCTATTGATTTATGCGCGCATCTTGCGTCACTATTTGGATTGTGTGTGTGTCAAGCTGCGACAGGTGGTCGCTTGCCGCACTTCACCCGCCAGTCAGCTGTTGGATATTAACTATGAGCGTTTCGAGTCTTTGGAGTTTCTGCTGGCCATCAAAGAGAATTATACGCTGATCTTCAAAGCCGTGCAACTTTTCAACGACTTTGCCGGCTGGTCACTCTTCGGCATCATTTCGAGTTACATGCTGGACTTCACATGTCACCTCTATTGGTCGTTGCTGGGTTTGGATGGCTACGGTTCGCCATACACTTATTTAGTGGGCATGCCGGCGGCTTTGCCATTTAGTGTGATAGTTTGTCATCTGTGCTATGTCTGCGGCAATTGCAAACAGTTGGTGTGTGAAATGCTAAGCTTTTAATAAAATGTGTTAAAAATGTAAGATACTTTTAGGGTGCCATCATAACAGATTTGGTAAGCAAATTGACTACTGTAAGATCAACGCCGGCGCTGAAGCGCTACAGCTGTGTGGTGTATCAGTTCTCCACGCAATTACAGCTGCAGCGCATCGAGGTGACCGCTCAGCATTTCTTTGTGTTGGACCTGCGTCTAATTATGTCGGTAAGCCTGTGTGTATGCTGCGAAGCTTTGCAAAATATAATAAATATTTTCACAGATTTCTACAGCGATTGCGACAAATCTTGTGATAATGATACAATTTTTAAAATCGGAGAATTCAGAAAGCTCTGGCGCCTGAATGCAAACTACTTTGTCTTACGCCGAATATACATATATAGAATTTGATATGACTGTTTTGAAGTTTTGAAAATTGAAGCTAAGACAGAAACTAAAATACTTAAAAAACTAAGAAAGTTTTTAGATTATTTTAAAAGCTTCTACAAATCTTTACTATCACCATAAATATGCCTATACAAATTTTCAGATTTTTTATGAATACTTTAACAAACAATACATATGTATTTTAAGGAAGCTTTTGCTAAAATTTAAAAAAAGATATAGCCACACAAGCTTACAGATTTTTGTAAAAGCTTTAATCATAAAAATGTTCAGATTTTATATGAAAGCCTTAGCAAGCAATACATATTTTAAGAAAGCTTTTGCTAAAATTTGGAAAAGATATGACCACGCAAGCTTTAAAAAATGTAAAAGCTTTCATCAGCTTACAGGTTTTTGTAAAAGCTTTAATCATAAAAATGTTCAGATTTTATACGAAAGCTTTAACAAGCAATGTATATTTTAAGGAACCTTTTGGTAAAATTTGAAAAAGATATGACCATACAAGCATTACGATTTTTGTAAAAGCTTTTAACATTTCCACCGTGGAAATGCCTATCAGAATTTAAAAAATTCTATATATTTCATTAAAATTTAAAAGAATAAGACTAAACAAATTTTTAGACTTTTATAAAAGTTTATAAAAGTAATATGTTCAGATTTTATGTGAAAGCTTTAATATATATAAAATAAATATAAAATAATTATAAAATATATAATAGCTTCTGCCAAAGTTTAAAAACCTATGATGAGATTTTCGTTAAAGTTTTCATCTTTAATATGTTTATGTCTTTTATTAAAGCTTTAACAAGCAACGCATATTTTAAGAAAGCTTTTGCTAAAATTTGAAAAAGCTATTACCGTAAAAACTTTAAGATTTTTATAAAATTTGAAAAAGCTTTGCCCACACAAGCTTTGAGATTTTTTCAAAAGCTTTCATCATCTTTAGCTTCAACTATAAGAATGCCTTTAAAAATTTAAAGATTTTTATATAGTATCAAAACTTTGGCACGCAACAGAACGGACATAAGAATGCTGATTAAACTGATTCTAAGTGAAAGCTCTACCTTATGAAAGCTTTTACTCTTATAATAAATTTTACACTGCATACTTGCTTTTTGTTTAACTTCCTACAACTCGAAATAAGAAGAAGACTCTTCAAATAGATGGTTGTTTTTGTGTTTTACATATTTGGTTTTTATTTATTTCATTTTGAGATAAGCTTGATGACATTTGTTTGGTTTTTCACAATTTTTATATTTTTCATTTTATTTTCATATTTTGTATGTGTTTGTTTTTGCTCTAAATAATTTGAAATATAATTAATTTCATGGATATAGCATATTCTTATCTGCTTTATTTTCGTTTTTATTATTTTTTTGACCATCAATCGGAATTTTCGCTTTGCTGTAGCTTTATTCAGACTAAATATTTTGTTATTATTATTTTTTTCAAAAAGACTTTATACTGACATTTTACTGCACGAATTTTGCAGTTTTTATTTAATTTAATTTTTTTTTTGGAAATTATGTGAGTTAGCGAATTTTGTATATATATTTTTGGTCATTTGCCAATACTTTTGAAGCATGTGTGCCGAGAAGTTTTACATTCTAAATTTTATTTTGTTTTACCATATATGACTTAAATTTTCTTTATATATTTAATTTTTTATAAAGATTTTGTATTTTATTATTTTTAGTTTCACAAATTGGAATATACGGAAAATTTTATTTATTAAAATTTTTCTTTGGTTTTCGTCTTTGTGTTTTGTATTTGTTTTTTATAATTAGAGAAGCAATAACAGATTTCTTTAACAAACATAGCTGTCTTAAGGCAATTGAAAATTCACTCGACAGATAAGTGAAGCTGAAAGCTCGCTACACATTGATATATACACAAAATTATTTATATTTGAAAAAATATATGTCAATTAATGCGGATTTGGCTCTTGAATGTTAATTAATATTATATAATTTTCTGCTTCATTTCACAAAGAACAAAATAAATAAAATGATTATTTGAAAGTGAAGCTCAATTTAATTTACTAAGACATAATTTGTTGCGATAATACTTAGAAAACATTAAAATTAAAAATAATTATAAAAGCTTTTACCAAGAATAAAAAAAGTGTTTTTATTACTACAAAAAGTGTTTTTCATTCTTCGGCTTAAACCAAAGATATGAAAATAGTGTTAACCAAAGAATTTAAGAATTTTAGGAAAGCTTTCACAAGTTTAAGCTTTCACCGTAAATATGAAAAGAATTTATCTTCAATCAGCTCATTTTAATTTACTATGACATAGTTTTTTTGGCATAAATACTAGACAACATAAAAATTAAAAATAACTGTGAAAGCTTTTACCAAAAATTATAAAACAAAAAGATTAATAAAATTTTGAAGTATTTTATGAAAGCTTTCACAAGCTTAGACGTACATGAAAAGTATGAAAAGAATGTTAATCAAAATTTTAAAAATTTTATGGAAAGTAAAATCTCAAAACTATTTAATAGCTTGCAATTTTATTACAGGAAAAACAAGATTTTTGAAAGCTTTCACTAACAGTATGTAAAATAAGACTATAAATTAAAAATTCAAAATTTTAAGAATTTTAGGAAAGCTTTCACTGCAAATATGAAAAAGATAGTTATGGAGATGTTTGAAACTTTAGCTAATAGTTATCATAAGAAATATGTAAATCTCTAACTCCCAAAACTTTTTACTACGTAGTTTAAAATTCTACTGCAATAATTTTTAGGCAAAACAAGATTTGTGAAAGCTTTCAGTAACGGGATATATAGTGTATAAATATTTTACAACTACGTATGAAAGCTTTTAAGCTTTTGCCTTTCACCAAAAAGCTTTTGAAGGCTTACGCCCACACTTTGAAAAATATGTCCTTAAAATATTTCAAAATGACAAAAAAGTTTGTGCGAAAGATCTTAAAATTGTTGGCTTTCACCAAAAATATGTTCTTAAACGTAATGTCATTCATATTCCTGGAAACAGAAAAACTACATTTGTGAAAGTTTTAAATTTTTTACCAATGCTTTAATAAGCCATGAACCAAATGCAAAGCCGTTAATAATTTATTTGTTGTTTTTATGCTTACACCAAATATTTGAAAATTATGCAGAGCTTTTGATTTGTATGAAAGCTTTCACTAGCAAAAATCTAACAAAAAGAAAATGCTAAAGTTTGCGCTAAATGAAAGCTATTTTTAAACAGTTTCAGAAAAGTCTAATATCAAAAAAAATCTCAATAAATTACTTCTATTTAAATTCATATATGTGCCTGACAGAGAGTGTCATTTAAATTCATTAAATATTTTGATTTTACGTTAAATTCATTTTTAGTTTCTTTCGTATTTCGTTATTTTCGTCAACTTTTTAATCGATTGCGCTAATTCATGTATTTTGTTTGTAAATGATTTTATTTTTTCAACAGAAAGTGCAAACAGGACTTTTTATGCGAGCTTTCCAAAAATTTGTTTTAAAGTGGAGTAATTCACCAACTTTTTAATTGTTATATAATACTGCACTTAGTGTCTTTGTAGGTTGTGAAATTTCACTTAATATAACATGCTATGACGTGAAAGCTTTTATTAAGTGAAAGCTGCATATTTAAAAATCGAGCTAGTCATTAGTTTTACTTTTCGTTAGTCTTTGTGATTTAGCGACAGTTCATAGTCTACTTTCTATCATTTCCAGAATGAAAGCTTAAAATTTCGACCTTCGTCATTTTGTTTAGAAAAAATATCTGACTTTCATCACATTTCGGCAAATATATTTTTCATTTGAATACATTTTCAATATTTGAAAGTATTTTCAAAAGTTGTGTTTTTGCATGAAAGCTCAATAATTCGAACGTTTTTGGAATTTTTGAAATATTTAAAATTTGTATACTTTCATTTGAGTATAACAACTTGTAGCATGCCAAAAAAGAGCATTGGAGTTTTGGTGAAAGCTCTATTTGTTTTTGAAAGCTCACTAAAGAAAATGTTTTATAAATTGTTTAGGATGTTTTAGTTTTTAAACATTCAGGTCTGCATATAAAAATTGCATTAGTTTCCATTAAAAAGCTTTCATATATTACATGAAAGCTTTATTTGGCATGAAAGCTCACGATTTAAATTTTAAAATTTTTTTGAATTATTTAATTTTCTTCACCATTAGTTACAATCTAGTCTCCATGAAAGTTGTGTTGTGGGAATATTGAGAGCTTTCATATGGCATAAATTATTTGAAATATTAAACCTGCTTGCACTTTTTTTCTGTAGTTGACAGCATTTTTATTTCATTTTTTGCTTTTGGTATTTATATTTTCTTTAAATTTATGCTATCCTATTATTATAAACATTCTTATTTTCTTAATAAACTGCTTTTATATGAAGTAACAGCAATAAATGTACTTTTTCATCTTTTATCTCCTTAAGCATACATGTGTCGCTAAAAATTGCTATAATTGGAAAAAAAATTGCATATATGTTATTGCTAATGCTACCTTTTGTCTGTACTGCTATTAAGTTTAATTCGCTTTTTTGATAATATTTAAAGTGGCATATAATTAATTGTAAAAAGCTTAACTTTCATTGTTGTTTTTTAAATTTTTTGGTACGTTAAAAATATAGCATTAAACACGATTTACACTAAGCTTTTGGCAATAGGCAAACAGTTTATTTTGAAATGGAAATTTTTTTTTGATAACATACAAAAACAAAAAAAAATTATTAAAAAAATAATTTCCGCTTTGAATTAAAAAAAATTTAATTAATTCTTTTTTCAATAAATAAAAAATTTTTTCATTTTTTTTTTCGAATTATAAAAAATAAATACTTAAAACATTTCAAAACCAAATTTCAATATTTTAAAAAATATTTCGAAAATTTCATTTTTTTTTTCAAAAAATAAAATTTTTTTTCAAAAATTTCGAATTAAAAAAAATTAAGTACTTAAAATATTTAAAAAAAATTTCATTTTTTTTAATAATTTCTTTTTCAAAAAATAAAAAAATTTTTAAAAAATTTCGAATTAAAAAAATTTAATACTTAAACTATTTGAAAACCAAATTTCAATATTTTAAAATATATTTTGAAAATTTCATAAATTATATTTTGAAAAACAAAAAACATATTGAATGTAAAGTTAATCTGCAAAAAATAAAATATTAACGAAATAATTTTCGTTTCGAATTAAAAAAAAAAAATTAATTCTTTTTAATTTATTTTTTTAAACAAAAACACATGCACATTTTTGCAATAATTTTGAACTTTCAAAAAAAGAAAAAAATAATATGTAAACTATTTCATAACCAAAATTGCAATAATTTTTTATATTAACTATCCGAAATTAAATTCTAAAATTACAAATCTTATAATATTTGATATTTTTTTTAAATAATTTTTTTTTTTAAGTTTTAAGTTAAATTAATTTTAAGTTTGTGTTTTTAAAAACCTTTTATTTTTAAAAAAAAAAAAAAAAATAAAGAATTGAAAATTTTTATATTCAAAAAAAAATTAAATATTAAAACACAAATTTGAAGGTTTTATCAAAAATTATAAAAATTTTAGTTTTGGAAATTAAATTCGAATTATATAAAAATTATTGAAATTTTGGTTTTAAATATTTTAAATCTTTAATGTTTTTTGAAAAATTTAAAATTACTGGAAAAAAAAAATTTTAGTAAAAAAAAATAATAATTAAGAATTGAAAATCTTTAGAATTTTGAAAATTAAAAATTATTTATTTTTTTGAAAAATTAAAAAGTTTTTAAAATCACAAATTTGAAGTATTTTTCTGAAAAAAAATGTATTTAAAAATTATAGTTATTTTAGTTTTGGAAATTAATTTCGGATTATTTAAAAATTATTGAAATTTCGATATCGAAATATTTGAAATGTTTAATTTTTTTTGAAAATTCAAAATTATAAAAAAATTTGTAGTTTCAATAAAAAAAGTTAATTAAAGGAGTTGACATCTTTTTTTTCGAAACGGAAATTATTTTTTTACAAATTTTATTTTTCAAATTTTAAACTTAATCTCTCACTTGCAAATGAAATAAATTGACAATTTTTCAAATATTATCTTTCATTTCCACATTTTCAAATTTAATCCATTACTGTATTAATACCCGTTTATATGCACCACTGCCAATTATTTTTTATACGCTCGCTTATTAAAAAATTTTGCAAAAAATAATTGTGTATGTAAATCCTTAATAACACTTGCATATATAAATGCATGTGCATGTGCCTGTGTGTGTGTGTGTGTGTGAAAAATTAATTTTATCACATATTTGCTTATTTTTCTGCTTAAACGCCGCATTTTTCAACTTAATGTATTAGCTGCACGCTAAATAGCCAAAAAGTATGCTACGAATATTTGTAAGTATGTGTGTATGCACAAAGAAAATATCCTGGACGGTCTCACGGCCAGCTTTTACGGCTAACTATTAATTTGTTGTCAACTTTACGTACTTGGTAGCATGTTTTGCAAATTTATTTATTTTTATGTACTTCACATGTTTGTTGTTAGTGTAAAAAAAAGTAAGTGCCATATTATTTTAATTTTTTTTTATTGTGTTTTATGCTGACGTCATATTGACTGCTACGAAAATCATCAAAAAAAAAATAAGTGAAAGCTTAAAAGCTGCGTGGCTTAAAAGCTCTGCGTGTACGCCTAAAAGTATGCTGTGTATTATATAATTACGTTTTTATTTTATTGAAATTGTTTCATTTGTATATTATTCCTTTACCGCGGTTGTAATTTATGATTTTACTGTTATTGCTTAGCAGCGCCATCTGTGTGTGTACGTATATTTTGTAGATTTGTTTGCAAATTTGACTTTTACGGTTTCATATGCCTCTGTTTACTGTCTTAACGCTAATTAGTGGTGTGTATTTTATTGATTTTCCTTCACTATTTTTCTGCAATTTGTTATTCTAGTACTATTATGAAAAATTAAAAAAGTTTTCGTCTTTATTTTGTTTAAAAAAATAAAATATTTTCATTCTTCAACTCAAACCCTCTGCTCTGCTCAGTTCCTTTACCCAACCCATTACATTTAACCGTTATTTAGTACAGGTCTGTCACCTAAACTCTTTTCAGGTATCCGCTCGCTTTACGCTCATCGCTCTCAAATCCATTAAAATTTATGTTATCACCGCTCTCACTTCCCTCATTTCCCTGCAATCATATTTTTATTATTTATTAAAATTTTATTATATTTATTTTTGCATACCTACTCCTTATTGTTTACTCTACCGCTTTCTATAACCTAATTGTTTGTATGTATTTGTATACATTTAGCTGCCCCACAACTCAACAACAACAACAAGTCACTCATTTACTTTGCACTGCCATACTTAGTTTAATACTTGACATACCCTTGAAAATGAGAAAAGTATTCTGACCAAAAATCTTAGTAAAAAGCTGCTACGAAAGCTCTAGCACTACAAAATATCCTAAAGAAAGCTTTTTAGCTGATCTATGGGTTTACGAAGCCTTTACTTTAAATCATTTCGGTAGAAGTGAAAGGCCTTTCAATTTTTCTGTCGGTTGTATGTGTTTGGTATTTCAAAAGCTTGTCAATTAAATAAGTTTATTTATAACTAAACAACGCTGTTTCAGTTTTTTTATATTCATTTCAAATAATCATAGTACTACAACTGTTTTTTCTTGTCTAATTCGTTTTAAAGACTGCTCCATGGCTTTATGTGAATTTAAAATTTTCCACTAAGCTTTCATAATATTTTCGTAAGTTCTACTAAAAATTGAATTGTCACTTCTTATATTATTGAAATTACGCCAATTATGCAATTATGTTTCCTTGTCAAGCATATGCATGAAGCTTTCGGTTTTTCACTTAGTAATCCACATGCTTTCTAACTTTGATACACTATAATTAAATGACTCTAAGCCAAGGTTTTGGTAGTTCGATTGTAATACAAACCAACTTTTAACGGCTTGTAAAATTTTCAGTAGAGCTTTCACTGAGCTTTCATTGAAAATTTTACAGTTTAGCTTACACTGAGCTTTCTTTGAAAATTTTATATACCAAAAACCTTTCCGAGAGACATAACTAAATTATTTTGTTTAGATGTCATACTGAAAATTGCATAAATAATATCCAGGTCCTTCTGTGCTTTTAATACGTAAGCTTTTGTTCAAGTTTTTTCAGCTTTCTTGCTCAGTTATTATAACTTAAAGCTCTCCTTCTCGTAATTTCATTACTTAGAAAGCCTTGAGGTTATAATAAAATTTTCCAGCCGTCTTTTTGTTTTTGGTTTTGCTTCTATCTTTCAATTTTTCGCAAATGCTTCCATGTAACTTTGTTTTCACCGGTAATTTCACTTTTCCTTTATATTTTCATTAATCCTACGAAGATTTTATGTTGACCATAACTTACTACCTTGGAACTTACATTAACTTTCAAGAGCTTTTAAGAAATTTCACTCAAGATTTACGTATTTTGTCTTTTTACCTTTTTCCTTTCCTACATTTCCTCCTTCTATTCTTACTTTTATCAATTTTGCTTCTATCTTTCTACTTAAGTAACCCTTTATTTGAAAAGTCCAAGTGCTCGCAGAAGCTTTAGCCTTCTATTAAAATGTCTTCCGAGCTTTTACAAAGCTTTCACATCTACCGAACTTTGAAAGCGCCACCTATGTGTGTATTCTTCATGCACGTGCTCTCATTAAAGCTCATTAATACACGGCTCAATTTAAACTGCTTGTGTAATTATATAACTTTCAATAGCTTCGCTTTAATATGAATAAACCAAGTTTTGTTTTAATTTTTTTGTTTTTGTATATTTAGCATATAATAATTGTGTGTATATTTTATTTATATAATGCTTGCTTTGATTTGCATATAATTTCGCAAAATAATTTAAATGCTTAGCGTTTGCTGCTTAATTTCATAAATACTTCAGCTGGAGCTTTAGCTTTTCTTATTTATTATTTAGTGGTTTTTCGGCGATTTTTTCGCGCTTAACACATACATACATAAATAAGTACACATTTAGCTTGATGCTGCTTATAGTGTTGTTTTAACATTTCATTTACAACAACATGCCGCTGTATATATATATGTATTCTATATATGTAATAAATGAAATACATTTCTTTATTTTATTTTGTTTTCTTTACCTTTGTTCTTATTTTTGGTTCAGTTTTCGTTTTTTGTTTGTTTGTTTGTTAAGTACGTATGTCTGTGTAAGTGAATAATATATGTGATATATATATTTTCATATTTCTCTGCTTCTTAGGAGGCACATTTAATTATTTTCTTGTTATTTGTTTACCTTCTTGTTGCTTTGTTTTGATTTTTATTTTATATAATAATTTGTGACTTGTTTTTGCATATAGCTTTCGTTTTTGTATTTGTTTTATAAGTAATTTTAGAAATTATCAATAAATGTTTTTGTTTTAATATTTATATTATCAACATTTATTATTTTTAATTTTTATTATAATGATTTTTTATTATTTTGAACTTATATATATTGTTTTTTAAATAAATATTTCATTAATAAATAAATATTATTATAAATAATTATTTTTTATATTTTATTATTAATATATTTCTTTATTGTTTTTATTATTACCGTTTTTTTGTATTATTTATTATTATTTTTATTATTTCAAACTTTTAAATTTGAATTTATCATTTATATTCTGTTAGTATTAGTTTATTAGTTTTTGATATTATTTTTTTTAATTACATTGCAAAATAAATATATTTTAGTAAAACATAGTTTAACAAATATTGAATTTCTAAGCCTTTTGAAATTTCCGCAAAATCTAGATAGATAGAAAATAATTGGAGTTTCGCACTGCGTTCTAGTCTATCGTGCGCTCTCCTATATCATATATGGTCACAAAGCTACAGCACTCTGAATAATGCCAGTAGGTAGTAGTGCTGGGCGCGATTGTGGTGATGTGATCCCTGTCCACGTAGAGGGATTCTAGGGCCTTGAGAAGCTTTCATGTAACTTGTGTTCAGTTTCTGCGGCATTTATCCCATATAGTTTTCAGGTTGCACATTCCTCACAATTTTAAAAACCACAAAAGCTTTCATTGCTTTCCTGAGCTTTCACTCAAGTTTTATAAAATTATGATTTTTTTGTGCCTTTTTTCTTTGTAGGGCTATACAAAAACTTGCATGTAACTTGTGTTCAGTTTCTGCGGCACTCATACCACGTAGCTTTCAGACTGCACATTCTTCACAACTTTAAAAAACACAAAAGCTTTCATTGCTTTTAAATATTATTAAAGTGATTTTGTAGCCACTCTTTTATTTGTTGGGTTGTGCTTTTCTTTGAAAGCTTTCGTCAGCTTTCTTGTCAAAATCATAGATTCTTTTTCCTTACAGATTTTAGTATGCATTTAACCACATTTTCATTTTTATCTATAATAAAGTAAAAAAAAAATATATTAAATGAAAAATTAAAAAAAAAATATTCAATCATTTTCAATCATTATCTTCTGCACAAAAAAGATTTAATAAAAATAAAAAACAGCACTTGATATGAACTCTTCATCTGGAGTCATCTTCAACATCAATAAAAAAATTAAAATATTAGTGAAATATTACAAAAAAAAAAAAATTACGTTATCATTATCAAACAAAAAAAAATTAGAAAAAATTAAATAAAATATAAATAAAACAATTAACAAACAAATCAAAACGAAAAAAATAAAAAAAATAGATAAATAAAAAATAAAAATATATAAAAAAATAAAAAAAAAATTAAATTAAATGAAAAATTAAATTCGCTACAAACTCTTAATTTTTTGATTTTTATTTACATAAATTTACGGTTTTTTGTCTTTTTTTAAATCCGCTGATTTACTTTCTATAATTTTTGTGTTACATTTATTATAATTGGTTATTTTACTTAATTTTTTTTGTTATTTCTTTGCTTGCTTTCTGCAATACATTTTTTATTCGATACAGTTTTTATTTAATTTTTTTCCTTCATTTCAATTAATTTTACGACAATTCAATTAATGTCATTTCATTTGATTTTTTGTTTTTTTTTTTTACTTTTATTTTTTATTTGTTTTAATAATATTATTTTTTTTATTTTTTTATTTTTTAATCTTACTTATGTATTCTAATCATTTCTTTCAATTTTGCTTATTCATTTCTTGATTTTATTCTTACTTTGTGTTATTGTATTTTGTTTTACTTTATTTCATTCCATTCAATATAATTTTTCATTTTATTTCATTATATTGTCTTCCTTTTTTCACTTTACTTTTATTTTCTTCACTTTTTTTCTTTTCTATTCTTTCCTTTTTTTCTTTTCTTCGCTTTTTTGTTTTATTTTTTTTCTTTATTTTCCTTATTTTATTTTATTCTTTTTATTTTATTTTACTTTACATATAATTTTATTATTTAATTTTATTTATTTTTCTCTACTTTATTATACTTTTATTCCTTTTATTTAAATTTATTTTTTAATTACTTTTTGTAGTTTTTTCTGTGAGTTTTTTCAAACTATCATTTTTTATTTATGTTTTTACCTATTTTTCATACTCTTTTTATATTGTAATCAGTTATTTTATTGATATCTCTTTCGTTTCTTTTTTTACTCAATTAATCTATAGATATATATTTTCATATTTATTTATTTAATTTTCAATTTTAATTCCTTTCTAATTATTTCAAAGCTTTTTATGTTTCTTTTGACTTTTCTTCTCAGCAATCTACTCTCATCAATTCTCTCATCGTTTGCTCTGCTCACAAAGTTGTTATTTTAATCGCTTTTTATTATGCTTTAATATTCTGTTTTTAATTTTTATTATTTCTTCGCTTTCAGCGTTCACTTCTTCTATTTTCTTTTAGTTTTTCGTTTTCTTAAAGAGTCATTTACAGCTTTACATAAATCGGGCAATACATACGTATATCTCTTTTGTGTAATTAAATATCTTCAACAAATATGTATTTAATTACTGTAATTACCTTTTTGCTTGAATTACAATTCTTTTGCACTGTTTAATATTACAAGTGCCGCTTTTCCGCTGTATTGCCTTTTGCGACTTCGCATAAAAATGAGCGGCATCAATAAACAAAATGGCGCTACACTCAATTTTTTCCAATTGCAAAATCTCGTGTAGTACACCAAGAACTCCGCCATAATTATGCTCATGTCTGCTATGCTAATAACTCTCGTTTCACCAAAATTGCGCAAAAGCTGCTACAAAGCTGCGTTCTTATATAAGCGCAAAGCTCTGTCAAGCTTTCACTCATTCCGTTTTTTCAGTTACAGATTTTCAGTTTTTTATTATGTATTTGTGTTTTGTTTTCTTCAACAGGTATGTCAAGCTTTTGTACTTGCGCTTGTGTTGCGACGCTGAGTTGTGGGCTTTTGAAGCGTGAAAGCTCTCGTTGGCTGTCGCACTTTGCAGCGGTTGTTTAAGTGCGCACACTTAACACGCTTACGTGCAAGCTCCAGCCACGAAATCTTTCATGTGTTGCTATTATTTACTTGTTCGTTTGTTGCAAGTTTTGTCTTGTTTTCATAAAAAGCTTCACGATTGATGTTTGGTCAAAAGCTTCATTGCCATTTTAATTTCTTTGAATTTTTAATTGTATTCTTTAGTTTGATCTTATGTTTTAGTACTTAAAGTATTTAGTAGTAGAGTTAAGCTTTTAGTTGTAGAGTTGTATGAGATTTTCGGCATCGGCGAACGAGATAAACATCCCCGTGGCCTAGAATTCCAAGCGATAGGCGGCGCATGATGTCTCGTGATCCTGCAAGTTGATTGTGCAACGCGATGCTGAAGGCGATAAATCGATACGATATTTGGCCAAAAGCTCCTCATTTTCAGCAACCCAATAGCCTAGCACATCCGTGTCGTATGTGGGTATTATGGTGACCTCTGTGTAGACCGAAAATATTATTTAGATTAGCAATTGAAATTTACAACAAGTATATTAGACTTACCCAAGTCCTTGTCCTCCCATGTTTGCTTTGCCTCCAACAGCGCATCGTACACTTGACGGCTGGGTTCGGTGCCGGAAAAGACATAGTAACGCGCTCGCACACGCTTGAAGAATTCGACGTGTGAGTAGTAGGAATTGCCGTTGTGTGGTACATAGGTAAGATCCACATAAACGGGCGCCGGCTTCTTGGCCTTATTGGGCGATTCTGAACGTTTGCGTAGATTCTTTTCGTTGTTTAGACGTGTCTTAGTGGCCACTAAGCGACGCTCCTTCTTCGGTGTGGTGCGCACATCACCCTCAATGGGCAGTGGTGCGGGCGATGGCAGTCCCAATGGTTTACCCCATTCCTTTAGAGGATCTTTAGGCAGTGCTCCGGTAGCGCTTGATGTCGTCGTGGTGGTGGTTGTTGTGGTCTCACTGGCAGTTGTGTCTACGCCTTCAGCACTAGTAGTGGTTGTTGTGGTCGTAGTAATTGTTGTCTTGCCATCTTTGCTTTCAGTTGCGCTTTCGATTGTGCTACTGCTGCTGGATACAGTGGTACCGGTCTCGGTGAAGCGTGTTTTCTGCACATCAACCAACGGGAATTTTGGCTTTTCAACGCTGGCCACACTATGCTCTACCTCTTCCGCTTTGGAGGGCGAATAAGAATACTTGGCGGTGACTGAAGACATAACATCGGAGCCACGTACTTGTACATGCTCTTCAAGCGCCTTTTCGAAATCCATGTCGGCTTCTTCGAGGAATTTGTGATCGCCACTGTCAACGCTGGCGCGTGTGCCGCCGCTGATCACTTGACGGCTGGCTGAGGTTTGGCTAGTGCTTTCGATGCTCTCCGTAGATTGACTAGGTGGCGAGTCGGCAACATATGTGCGCGTGGTTACGGTATGCGTCGTGGTGCCGCATATGGGTATTGGTGCTGTTGGCTTGGTGTCGAAACTGTCAGGCAATGCGCCATAGAAAGAGGTGCTCATTGGATCGGCGATTTTTTGTAGGCAGCTGATGGTTGAAGATACAGCGCGGGCGGCAGAGTGTTCTTCGCTGCCATATTGTGGCGGTATATCGTCTTGGCTGTCGTCCACATCGAAGTCGGAGCGTTTACTCACGCCAGAGCTGGATCGTTGCAATTCATAGCTTGCGCCATGTGATGACGCAAGGCTGCGTGGCGATGCTGGCAGCTCATCATCACTCATGTAAGCGCCAGTCAAACGTTCGTCGTCGCTGCCGGGTGTGGAAGAACGGTAGGCGCCGCGCAGCAACGCCACCTCCTTAGGCAATATGTGATCGCTCTTGTCACTTTCGCTGGTAGTACGTGTGGTGGTTACAGTCACCTTCTCACCATCTGGCTCGGTGGTGTCTGTGGTGGTAACTGTCTTCTCTTCCATAACGATTTCCTTGCCATCGCTAGATATCACTTTGGTTACGGTTGTAATAGTTGTTGTGATTATTTTTTCAGTGCTGCCACTAAGTGCAGTTGTCTTCTCTATACCGCGCAGCTCATGTAAATCTGGCAACATGCTCTCGCTGTACTCTTGTGTCGCATAAGTACCAGAGCTGATGGCTTCACTGACAGCGGCGCTAGCTGATTTAAGCTCTTCTTTGCTAACACGCGGGAATGGCGAAGTGGGTTTTGGCGACGATTCGGACGCATCTGTAAGAGAACCGCGACCAAAAGGTGTTGGTAATGATTGACTTTCAGATGTGAGTGCACCGGGACTGGACTTACCGCTAATATCTCTTGGTGAGAGTGGTCCACTCACTGAAGCTGCACTGCTTCCGCAAGTTTCACTTAATGTTGTTGTAGTGGTTACTACAGTACTTGCGCCAGTTGTGGTATGTTTTATGCCAGGGCTCACTGGGGCAGTGGGTGGAGTCTTTGGATCACTCTCAAGGGGTTGTGTTAAGATTATGGTTTCCAATTGTGTTGATATTTTTGATTTGCCCTCGGAACTCACGGCACTAACTTTTTCACTTGCCTTGTGCGCGATACTTGTTGATTTGGTGACAGTCGATTCCGCTGCTTCAAGATATTCAGCATGCTCTTCACTTTCCTCTTCTTCTAGCTTTTCAAAAGTGTCTACGTCCTCGGAGGGTTTATAAATGCTGGTCATCATAATTGTAGCTATAGATTTAGAACGTCCCTCCTTCATGCTAATTAGACACTCATCTTCCTCTTCGTCTTCGTGGTCGCTGTGTGTGTGCCGTCCTTCGCTTGTTTGACTGTATTCGGATTCTCTTCGTGAACTGTCTTTCATGCTTGCCAGTAAATCAGATGTTCTACGAGATTCTGTAGTCGATTGTGTTGTTGTTGTTTTTATAGTGTTTTCTAAAGTTTCACCTGAAGACTTTGTAGTTTTTGTGTCGCTTACAAAGCTATCCTTCGCTGCAACAATTTTCTCTGTAGCTAAGAACTCAGCCACGGTGTCCTTGAGAGTTTCTTTACCGTCTAGGGCCACAGACTCACTTTGGGTGGCAGTTTTGAGCGTTGTGTGTGCATCTACTTTTTGTGTTGTCATATCGCTGGTTTGAATTTCACTAATTATGGACTCTGAAGAACATTCCTCTGAATGTGTTATGGACTCCTCCGCTTGGGTGAGCACTTCAGTTTTCACAAACTTTAACAAGGATTCTTCGAGTTTTTTACCATCACCTACTTTAGGATCATCTTTGCTTCCAACGAAACTGGAAAGTGACTCTCTCGGAGAACCATCTTCTACTTTAACACTACTCATGGATTCACTATGAGATTCCTCACAAAGATGTGAACGAATGGATGAATCTATTGACTTACTAACAATAGTTGATATTTCCGTTGTTGAGGATCTAGATTCAGTTGTGAATGAATCAGCTTTCTTTTCCTCTAACGTCGTATGTGCAGATCTAGATTCAGTGGTTGCTAGGCTAGCTTTATTCAATTCTTCCTTCTGAGTAATGATTTCACTTTCCACTGATTTAGATACTGCCGAAGTCCTTTCTCCCACCGTAATTATGTGAACGTCAGCGGTTTCCACAGATTGTTCTTCTTTAGCAGCTTTCACTTCTTTTACCTCAGTTGAAGCCAAAACTGAAGTACTTCCAATTTCCCAAGTGCCACCGATCTTCCCATCCTTGAAGCTAGCAACAGATTCTTGTCCTGAATGTTCCTTAGAAGTCACAGGTGACTTATCATCTTTCTTGCTTTCTGCAGTGGACAAAACTGACTCTCGACGAGATTCAACAGTGTCTTCAATCTTATCGTCTTTAGTGCTGACGACAGATTCTGGTCGTGAAGTTTCCTTGGAAGCCACAGTTGACTTATCATCTATCTTGCTTTCTGCAGTCGATAAAACTGACTCAAGACCAGATTCAACTGTTTCTTCAATTTTCTCGTCTTTAGTACTGACGACAGATTCTGGTCGTGATGGCTCCTTGGAAGCCACTGGCGACTTATCATCTTTCCTGCTTTCTGCAGTCGACAAAACTGACTCACGACGAGATTCAACAGTTTCTTCAATCTTCTCGTCCTTAGTGCTGACGACAGATTCTGGTCGTGATGGCTCCTTGGAAGCCACTGGCGACTTATCATCTTTTTTACTTTCGGCAGTTGACAAAACTGACTCACGACGAGATTCGACGGTTTCTTCCTTCTTACTTTCGGTTGTTGATATAACTGACTCACGACGAGATTCAACAGTTTCTTCAATCTTCTCGTCTTTAGTGCTAGAAACAGACTCTGGTCGTGATGGTTCTTTGGAAGCTACTGGAGACTTATCATCTTTCTTGATTTCTGTAGTTGACAAAAGTGACTCACGACGAGATTCAACAGTTTCTTCAATCTTTTCGTCTTTAGTGCTAGAAACTGATTCTGGTCGTGATGGTTCCTTGGAATAAAACTGACTCACGACGAGATTCGACCGTTTCTTGCTTTTTCTCGTCTTTAGTACTGACGACAGATTCTGGTCGTGATGGTTCTTTGGATGCCACAGGCGACTTATCATCTTTTTTACTTTCGGCAGTTGACAAAACTGACTCACGACGAGATTCAACAGTTTCTTCAATCTTCTCGTCCTTAGTGCTGACGACAGATTCTGGTCGTGATGGTTCTGTGGAAGCTACTGGAGACTTATCATCTTTCTTGATTTCTGCAGTTGACAAAAGCGACTCAGGACGAGATTCAACAGTTTCTTCTTTCTTACTTTCGGTTGTCGATAAAACTGACTCACGACGAGATTCGACCGTTTCTTCCTTTTTCTCGTCCTTAGTACTGACGACAGATTCTGGTCGTGATGGTTCTTTGGATGCCACAGGCGACTTATCATCTTTTTTACTTTCGGCAGTTGACAAAACTGAATCACGACGAGATTCAACAGTTTCTTCAATCTTCTCGCCTTTAGTGCTAGAAACAGACTCTGGTCGTGATGGTTCCTTGGAAGCTACTGGAGACTTATCATCTTTCTTAATTTCTGTAGTTGACAAAAGTGACTCACGACGAGATTCAACAGTTTCTTCCTTCTTACTTTCTGCAGTTGATAAAACTGACTCACGACGAGATTCAACAGTTTCTTCAATCTTTCCGTCTTTAGTGCTAGAAACTGATTCTGGTCGTGATGGTTCCTTGGAAGCTACAGGTGACTTATCATCTTTTTTGCTTTCTGCAGTCGACAAAACTGACTCACGACGAGATTCAGCAGTTTCTTCAATTTTCTCGTCTTTAGCGCTAGAAACAGGCTCTGGTCGTGATGGTTCCTTGGAAGCTACTGGAGACTTATCATCTTTCTTAATTTCTGTAGTTGACAAAAGTGACTCACGACGAGATTCAACAGTTTCTTCCTTCTTACTTTCGGCAGTCGACAAAACTGACTCACGACGAGATTCAACAGTTTCTTCAATCTTTCCGTCTTTAGTGCTAGAAACTGATTCTGGTCGTGATGGTTCCTTCGAAGCTATAGGTGACTTATCATCTTTTTTGCTTTCTGCAGTCGACAAAACTGAATCACGACGAGATTCAACAGTTTCTTCAACCTTCTCGTCTTTAGTGCTAGAAACAGACTCTGGTCGTGATGGTTCTTTGGAAGCTACTGGAGACTTATCATCTTTCTTGATTTCTGCAGTTGATAAAAGTGACGCTTTCGGCAGTCGAGACAGGATTCAACAGCTTCTTCAATCCTCTCGTCTTTAGTGCTACAAACTGATTCTGGTCGTGATGGTTCCTTGGAAGCAACAGGTGACTTATCATCTTTTTTACTTTCGGCAGTTGACAAAACTGATTCACGACGAGATTCAACAGTTTCTTCAATTTGCTCCTCCTTAGTACTGACGACAGATTCTGGTCGTGAGGGTTCCTTGGATGCCACAGGTGACTTATCATCTTTTTTACTTTCGGTTGTAGACAAAAGTGACTCACGACGAGATTCAACAGTTTCTTCCTTCTTGCTTTCTGTAGTCGACAAAATTGACTCCCGGCGGGATTCAACAGTTTCTTCAATCTTTTCGTCTTTAGTGCTAGAGACTGATTCTCGTCGTGATGGTTCCTTGGAAGCCACAGGTGACTTATCATCTTTCTTGCTTTCT
Organism: Bactrocera tryoni; assembly: GCF_016617805.1. NCBI lineage: Eukaryota > Metazoa > Arthropoda > Insecta > Diptera > Tephritidae > Bactrocera > Bactrocera tryoni. Next base: position 68,595,269 of record NC_052502.1, on the reverse strand, counting down.
GCAGTCGACAAAACTGACTCACGACGAGATTCAACAGTTTCTTCAATCTTTTCGTCTTTAGTGCTAGAGACTGATTCTGGTCGTGATGGTTCCTTGGAAGCCACAGGCGACTTATCATCTTTCTTGCTTTCTGCAGTCGACAAAACTGATTCACGACGAGATTCAACAGTTGCTTCAATTTGTTCCTCCTTAGTACTGACGACAGATTCTGGTCGTGAGGGTTCCTTGGAAGCCACAGGTGACTTATCATCTTTCTTGCTTTCTGCAGTCGACAAAACTGACTCACGACGAGATTCAACAGTTTCTTCAATCTTCTCGTCCTTAGTACTGACGACGGATTCTGGTCGTGATGGTTCTTTGGAAGCCACAGTTGACTTATCATCTTTTTTACTTTCGACAGTTGACAAAACTGATTCACGACGAGATTCAACAGTTTCTTCAATTTGCTTTTCCTTAGTACTGACGACAGATTCTGGTCGTGAGGGTTCCTTGGAAGCCACAGGTGACTTATCATCTTTCTTACTTTCGGCAGTCGACAAAACTGACTCACGACGAGATTCAACTGTTTCTTGAATCTTTTCGTCTTTAGTGCTAGAAACTGATTCCGGTCGTGAGGGTTCCTTGGAAGCCACAGGTGACTTATCATCTTTCTTGCTTTCTGCAGTCGACAAAACTGATTCACGACGAGATTCAACAGTTGCTTCAATTTGTTCCTCCTTAGTACTGACGACAGATTCTGGTCGTGAGGGTTCCTTGGAAGCCACAGGTGACTTATCATCTTCTTTGCTTTCTGCCGTCGACAAAACTGACTCACGACGAGATTCAACAGTTTCTTCAATCTTCTCGTCCTTAGTACTGACGACGGATTCTGGTCGTGATGGTTCTTTGGAAGCCACAGGTGACTTATCATCTTTTTTACTTTCGACAGTTGACAAAACTGATTCACGACGAGATTCAACAGTTTCTTCAATTTGCTCCTCCTTAGTACTGACGACAGGTTCTGGTCGTGAGGGTTCCGTGGAAGCCACAGGTGACTTATCATCTTTCTTGCTTTCTGCAGTCGACAAAACTGACTCACGACGAGATTCGACCGTTTCTTCCTTCTTGCTTTCTGTAGTCGACAAAATTGACTCCCGGCGGGATTCAACAGTTTCTTCAATCTTTTCGTCTTTAGTGCTAGAAACTGATTCTGGTCGTGATGGTTCCTTGGAAGCCACAGGTGACTTATCATCTTTCTTGCTTTCTGCAGTCGACAAAACTGACTCACGACGAGATTCAACAGTTTCTTTAATCTTTTCGTCTTTAGTGCTAGAGACTGCTTCTGGTCGTGATGGTTCTTTGGAAGTCACAGGCGACTTATCATCTTTCTTGCTTTCTGCAGTCGACAAAACTGACTCACGACGAGATTCAACAGTGTCTTCAATATACTCGTCCTTAGTACTGACGATAGATTCTGGTCGTGATGGTTGCTTGGAAGCTATTGGTAACTTATCATCTTTCTTGCTTTCTGTAGTCGACATAATTGACTCTCGCTGAGATTCGGTAGTATCTTTATTCTGTTCGACTTTTTCAACTTTAGTTGCGGCTTCTTTACGAAGCTCTTTTTCGGACTCTTCAATTTTGTCTTTTTCTTCAATAGATATCGGACCCGAACGTAGCTCAGGAGAAGACTTTTCCGATTCCTCTGCGCCAGAGTCCTCAGTGTAGTGTTGGTAATCTATGTCTAGTGGTTTAATTGTAGAAACTCTTTCTGGTATAGTTTCGGGAGCCATTGTCGGCGTAAAAACAATACTACCTTTTGGACATATATCTATTTCTTCTCCACCATCTTCACTGCTGGCGGTTACTAACATCCTTTGAACCGTAATGGTTTCTGGCTCGGTTTCTTCTGGTGTTTTCAAACGCTGTATCAACTTTTCTTCATCGAAATCTGGAATTATTTCAGTTATATCTTTTTCAGATTTCAAAACCTTAGCAACGTCGGCTACTATTTTAGCAACCTCTTCTTCACGTGGTGAAACTGGACGTAAGGGCTGTTCACTGCATATTGCCGGTTTTGTTGTGGGTGGGGATATTCTGTGCTCTTCGTCCTCTTCCTTAATGTCGTGAAGTATGGTTTCATCGCGTTCGGTCATTGTCACTTTAAATTCGGGCGATTCCACAGTAGTAATATGGGTTTCTCTTAATTCAGTTGAGTATGTGCTCAGCTCAAGGGGTAGTTTTGTAGCAGCTGGCAAAGAGTCGAGTTGGATTTGTTCAGGTTTGATTATTTCTTCTGTGATTTCCTTCAACTGCTCATGTTTTTTCTCTGCAGTGCTGAATATGCTGCTCTTGACATCTTTGAGGAATCCAGTAATGCCTGTGGAAACATCAGTTGTAATTGTCTCAACCGTGGTACTAACAGCTGTGGTAACTTCTTCTGTAGCGAGGTCTTGAGCGTCAGTAAACTTTTTGGAGATTTCTTCAGCTATCTCGCCGGCCTCTGTAGCAAGAGTTTTCGTTTTCTCCTCAGCCGCCGTTTCCACTTCTTCAGCTTTTTTGGAGACTTCTTCAGTTATAGTTTTTGTCTTGTCTTCGACAGCTTGAGACACTTCAATAAACGTATGTGTTACATCTTCCACTACAGTTTTACTTTTTTCTTCTGTAAGTTTGGTCAAATCTTCAAGTTTTTCTCCAGTTTTATGGAATGCTTCGCCAATAGTCTTTGTTGTTTCATCTAATTTTTCAACTGCTCCTTGCGCCGTTATTTCCACCTTTTCTGCTAAAAGTTCCAGTTTGTCATCAATTTCTTCAGTTATTGCTTTTGAGCTTTCTTCAGTTCTTTTGGCGGCCGTATCTACGGTCCCGGAGATTGATGTTGTTACATCTTCTTTTATGTCGCTGACTGTCTTGGAGATTTCCTCAACTATATCCTTGGTTTTTTCTTCCACTTTTTTGGCTTCATCTTTAATTGTCTCTTTAGCGATTTTTGTGGTTTTGTTGATCTCTTCGATTGTGGTCACAGCTCCATCTTCAACAACCTCGCTTATAGCTTCAGTTCTTTTAACAGATTCCTCGGCTACCGTCTTAACTTCATCAGCCATTGCCTCTTTTAGCACTTCACTTATCTTAGTAGATT